>NC_060149.1:635120921-635421278 GCF_021461385.2 Schistocerca piceifrons
AAACGATATGCATTCGACAAAACTAATCTAAAAACTGATTGTTACTGAATAAAAACAAATGAGTCATGTAGTACGATTCGACTGCCGTTTATCACACTCCATGGTAACAACACTTTCTTGGTAGACCGCTAGATATCACTACTAGAGCACACGTTGGTTCCTTTCTTCATAAAGCAAATGAACTATGTTATTATTTTTATGAAATCATAGCGACGCCCCTACTGTAAGGCCGCGACGTTTCTGTGATCCGCGATGCTCAGTTTCGCTGCCTTAGGTGATTGATATACGTTATGGTGGTAGTGGGTGGTTATGGAAGATAAACCTTCCCTAGCGCATTATACCATTACTAAAATGATCCGTGAACGGTTAAATGGAAACAAAAAAAATCGTATCCACCAATGAAGGCCCAGTTTACTGGAAGGGTACAGCAGCAGATTACTAACGGTGCATCCAACAGTATACAAGGCATCAGCTTGAATGTAATTGTTGTCAGTTCGTTGTAGTTGTGTTTACAGCAGTGCAGCTACTGTTGACAGCAGTGCAGCTATGGCTGAATCAGAGAAGTTCTACGAACATCTTTTACTACAAACCGTGTTTGACCTCGTCATGCCAGGTACATTTAGTGGGTACCTACAGTTTATAAAAAGGGATATTTTAATCTTGAAGAAATATCTATGCATCACTTCATCCTTAACAGTTATCAACATCGGACAGATTAAACTACAGACTATTAAATTGTTAAGTAAGCATTACTACTAATAACGCCTGATTGCTGCGACTGGCGTCAGTGCGGCTACTGGAGTGTTGGTGATGAAACGACGGCTGCAGTCAACTAGGCCTTTCATTTTGTTTCCCACAGTTGCCTTCCGATTTAAAAAAACAACAGCCAAACAATGTGAGGCGCTAAAAACCTGATACCAACAATCCTGAAACACCAAAACAGACGAATTGCATACATTCATGATTTCTTCCACTGAAACACCCACGGACGAAAAAATCCGTGAATAAATAGAGAAAGCACCAATGATAATAGTAGTAGTACCTACTAAAGAATTACCTGGTAGAGATAGTTAAAACTGTAGTAGTGACGTCATCAGCCTCTTCTAGACATTATCATACATTATGGTACTGAGCTTTCAGTGCTATCTCTCGGAATGCATCAGAGTGCGTCGTTCGTTTGTCTCTCACACATTTGCGTGGCTACATCTCTTAGCCTCTCGAAATCGTTTTCATTGTCGCGTTTGTTTTCCTGTTCCTCCCTTCTTCATTTTTCGCAGAACCTCCCTCAGGTCTGGAATTGCCTTTACGTTTAAAGTACGTCTCACTGTCATAAGTATATAGAAGGAAAACTGACATGCACTGAATGCAAGTTCTCCGTCTCAGATATATTGGAAGCTTAGTTTTGGTTTACCGAGGACACAGGAGTTCATGTTTTATTCTTCTGTTTATTTTTTGTCTTCAGCAGCCCTAAGTACTGGATCTTAGCAACTGCTTCTGTGACTTCTTTATCAATTTACTCTAATTTCTTTTCGAAGAGTTGATTGTACGTTACTTTAAACTTATTATAATTAAATTTGCAGGACAATTTTCAGAATTTTTCTGTTAAGTTCTTCCATTAGACGTTGAAGTTTATATGCGCTAGGACAAAACAGCACAATGTCATCTGAAAAACGAAGGTGGTACGTATATGTCCCACGAACTCGTATTCTTTCTTCTTTTCCCAGCTTTTGGGACTTGAAAACTTTCTCTCGACTTATGAACATAGTTTTGGTAATATAAAACATTCTCTCCTGACTTCTCTTTCCGTTCTGAATATCCCTCAACTCATATGACGTCGAATGGAAGCTGAAGCATTCCTGCATATATTATTCGGTATGATACTACAGGTTTAAACAACGTATTTTTTTCTCAAGAGGCCTTGGTACAGAATTTGGTGAAATTAAGTCAAAAAATTCTCATTGAAGTGTAATCATATTTCTCCGAAATATAGAATACACGTTTCTGTTTATTATGGAAACTCATTCATTTTGCGTGACGTGCCCAAGCAAAAAGAAAGTTTGGAATATAAAAACAACAAATTAGAGTTGCAAAAGGCAGATAATAGATAAACAATATCTACAAAAATGTCATATAAGCATTTGTATCGCAACTGAAGACGTCCAAGCGAAACAACTGTCGTAAAATGTCAGTGTTCTTGTGACTCACTGATACAGAACTAGCACAAATAATACTTCTATTCGCTTCAGAGGTATTTCTGAACAGAACTGGATCTTTCTAAATAGAGCAATATCGATGTGAGACACAGAACCTAACCAGCTGCCAGCGGTTTAGTAACAGAGCTCCTTAGCACTCCGCAAGGAAATGCACCATAGTTAAGAACGGAAGTGCGGGTAGTGGTGCTCCGGGAAAAGTGAGTCAATTAGAGGCAGCCACTACTGCTGCAACGGAACTATAGCACTTCCGCAGCGCCATAAAAGACCGCCATGTCTTGCCTTCTTTTGCTCACATATCAGGGTCAAATGCAGCCATATAAGTAAGGAAGCGACCTTAATGAAGACAGAGGATTGTGTCCCGTAATAATACTCTACGGCAGCTCCGGAAATCCATCTCATCAGAGTGTTTGTAAATTTCCATTAGTAAAATCTTCGGATCATCTCCATCTAACGAGAATACCACTCAAAGTATTCCTAAGAAACGGTCTAAGTTCGTCTCTGTATAAATTACCCTACTTCGAGACTCTGAAACGTTTTTGTGAGAAGCGTTTTTCTGATGACCTTGACTACCTGTGTAAAAGTTCCCACCGTCCTGCCTTTCGATGCATCTTCCGTCACCAGTGATTAATTTTCAAAACCACTGGCCCTATATTCAAATAAGATTTCACGGAGAAACAAAGTTAAATGACAGCCAATAAATTGCAAATGGTGCGACTAACAAAAATGTCAGTTTTTGCAACAGATATAACGTAACATATCCTTTGCAGAATATTCTCTAATGCATAAATGGGTGCATCAAAATGATATGGAACATGTTCAAGCAAATTGCAGAGTGACTTATGGAAACAAATTGAGAGCAGGACACCATTATTGACTGAAATCCTTCTCCATCGATGCTACATAACATCGTACATGTGATGACAAGGGTGTGCTCTAAACGTGCTGGTATTTGTCCTGTGAGACAAGGCTGAAAACGCATGTCACTGTTAATAACAATCGGATTGTCTTAAAATGAATTCCAAGATTCGACAACTAGATTTTCAACACACAATCTCCGTTTGATCTCGACCCGCCTCTCTGCAACGTTTTCTGCAGTCTCAAATGAAAGTGAGAAATTCACGCCAAAATCAACATTACAGTTTCCACGAAATAATACGATTTATTTATTAGTTTCTTCAAGTTCGGAGAATGCTTTCGTTCTGCTATTGTATATTCAATTACTGAAAGGCCACTCCAGTTGTTGATTTACGTCCACAAACAATACAGTTATATACATTAAAAGTAGAGGCGTGTTTTAGCGTTAAGAGGAACTATATTTGACGTGCCCGAAATTTCAGACTGCATGCTTTATCAATAAAAAAAACTGAAAGCGATTTCATATATTTAATAAGCTCCTGTAATAGTTGCGTCCAAGTCGAGTGTAGATACACACCCTCTAGCATTAGTGGACAAAAGTTGAAGTGCAGGGAACTGTTGAAGGAGCTGATGTGTCTTGGACGCAACATGGATGGCTTACAAGAACAGATTTACTAGCGTTTACGTGAAGCTACTAAGTCTTTCCACAACGTAACACAAAAGAGATCCACCAAATTACACACTTGTCCAATTGCATAAACATAACACTGCTGAAGTAGGCTGTTTATGTGTTTGTATGTTGACAGCGCTATGTAGCGCTCTGCATTAATAACTCTGACAGTGCTGTGTGCACTCTGTAAGAGACTCTGTGGCTGGTCAGACGCGCTGTTAGAGGTGGATAGTCAGTAGTGATAGCAGTTGGAGGTGAACAGCAAGCAGTGATGGAAGTTGGGAGTGAGTAGTCAGCAGTGATGGAAGTTAGAGGTTAATAATTAGCAGTGTTGGCTGTTTGCAAAAATGGTTCAAATGGCTCTGAGCGCTATGGGACTCAACTGCTGAGGTCATTAGTCCCCTAGAACTTAGAACTAGTTAAACTTAACTAACCTAAGGACATCACAAACATCCATGCCCGAGGCAGGATTCGAACCTGCGACCGTAGCGGTCTTGCGGTTCCAGACTGCAGCGCCTTTAACCGCACGGCCACTTCGGCCGGCTGGCTGTTTGCAGTATTAGCGCGAGCGGACGGTCTGAATATGAATCCACCATGGAGATTTATTACTGATGATTACATAATTTTTTTTTTTTTGAACTGGTTGTCATTTGATTAAGGTAAAATCTGCTAAGTAAATTGTTTGCTCTACAATGAAATCTTTTCTTTGCTAACCACATGCCTATTAGTAGTTAGAGCCTTCAGTAGTTAGTATCTCTTATTTAACTGACAGTACTGGCGCTTGTATCGCTGTAGTTCGTGTCATGAAGATTTTCTGTGAGGTAAGTGACTTATGATGTGTATGGGTTACTGTTAGCATTTCTTCTAATTCAGGGCCATTCTTTTGTATTAATTATTTGAAGCCAGGTTATCATTTTTGAGCAGTCAGATTGCGTTGTGCTAAGATATTGTGGGTCAGTGTTGAAATGATAAGAATAAGTAAAGAGAAAGTAGGCCCAGTACCTTGAATTTACTCAGCACTTTCAGAATTAAATAAAGTAGAAGTTTCACCTTCTCAGTTATTGCAATTTAAGTAAAAAATTTATTAAATTAAGAAGTTTCATCTGTCGACCGTTAGCCGAGGATACTTCACTGGAATCTTCTGATTTTCTTGTAGTTTGAATAATTAGTGCTTTATTAGAAATTAGTTATTGTTATTGCTAGCGCGTAATTGTATAGAGAATTTCCTTTGTAGTTGTAGTTTCTCATTGTTGTACTGTATTGTAATGAGCAAAGCAGTTGTGACATGCATGTGGATTTGCAGCAAAGTATCTCGCAGTCACCTTTGCAATTAATTGGATATTGATTATTTTTAGTGCTATTTTAATGTGTCTTCTTATTTTTGCTTTTTAAATTGTGTTTTTTGTGTGTTATCGTGTGAAACAGCGTGACAATCATGGCGTGTGACAAGCGTAACACTAGGCTGAAAGCAGACTGAGAAATAACAATGAAGACGAGGATAGCGTGTTAGCATCACCTTGTAACGAAGTGCTAAACATTCAAGACAATAATTTGGTAATTGTATATAGGGGCATGGATCAGGCAGTAAATGACGGTGTAGAAATTGAAACAATTAGTCAACAGAGAAGTATTGTCGATTGATCGATCAGTAACTATTCGCCTCAGGAATGCGAAATAACAGAACGAAATTTTGCAAACTCCATAGATTTAGGTTTTGCGTCATTACCCGTTGCTCAATTTACTCAAGACACACTTTCTGTTTTTCGACAAATAAGTATTGCCGGTGTGCATAAACTGCCGAAAAGCGCATTGGGACATGTTTCAGTCACTCATGCATTCTTATTGTATTGGATTCAAAAACTTGATTAAAATCAGAAACAAGTGCAGCAACAAATGCAAGAAAATCAGAAACAAACACTGCAACAACTTCAAAAGTTGGACGTGATTGAACAAACACGTGAAAATTTAACCGCTGAGACACCCGAAATCGAATCGAAATATCAAAAAGCTTCTGAAGATGTAAGAACAAAAATTTGTGAATATTTTCAGCTTATCTTTTCGCGACATGAAGACACATTATAGAATCATGAGGCAGCCATAAAAGAACTGCAGATTACTGTTCACGAAAACCACGACACCTAGCAGGCAAAAATTGACTCAGTTGCATCTACCGATACGGTTGCAAAACTTGCAAAAAATCAAGAAAACTTAAAGGACTCAGTAGATACAATTTCGACACAAATGGACACTTTAAAATTTGGTTCAGAAAAACACACGAAGGAAATTAGTTCATTATCGGAGAAAGTAGCCGAACTTTCGGACCAGTTAACAAATTTATCTACGAAAGTAGATGATGATTTGAATGATACAAGACCGGTAGCCTTTACTGAAGCAGAAGAGTACGAGGAAATTAGAAAATTCAAACAAAATCAGAATCAAATTAATACGCAACACAAAAGAGAAAGTACAAGATTAGTTGGCACAAGAACTACACATTTCAGAGGATATTCGCGTTCCGAGACGGAAAGAGGGATTTAGAAATACGGAGCAGTCACAAAGTAATAAGACTGGGTATTTTGGAGATCTTGAAAGGAGTCGGAAAGGTGCAGCGAGCCTTGAGAAGGAACCGCCGACACGACGTGAGAATGACAGATTTGCGACTCGGCGTCATGATGACTTTCACTATAAGCTCTTTTTTCATGGCAATGCGTAAATTCAGAACATTCAAGAATTCTAGTAATGGTATACATCATCAGGATTGGCCTCATCAATTTTCTTCTTTCTTTCCTCCTAACTGGTTATTAGACAAAAAAGAAAAAAAATTAACAAAAGAGTATACCACATTTCTCGTGTAAAACCAATTATTGAGAAACAATTTGCTTTCTGACTTAGTCTTTGCCATTAAATTTTTCATTTCAGGTTACTATTACACTTTGTCACATTTCGCATGCAGCGATATTTTGAAGTCAACTATCCAGTCAAGAACCTATGGAACTTATTATTGCAGTAATTTATGAGAATATCATGTGACTAAATTTTACAAATACTATTTTATAGGGAACAAACTACCCACCTTCCACACGGAGCACGTCCACATCTCACCACTGACTTCTAGTTGACGTCAACAAGTGTATGAGCCCGAAGATGACGTTATTACAACGTTGGAACTAGTTGCCGAAATAAAATCGTCACCTTAAATACAGCTGGAGAAATTTCTTCATTTTTAATATAAATTTATACTAGCTGTCGTCCCACTGTCCTCCATTTCAACTATGGATGTACGAAAATTAATTGTTTTTCGTGAGCTTTCAGAACTTTACGCGAACATGTGATACTCTTCAGTTTATTTAAACCGTCGTTCAGATGGATATTAGTGCAGTAATGAACAATTATTGACTGTGAAAAGTGTTATTTTATTTTTTGAATTAAACTCATTTGGTTAAAATTTAAAAACGCTGTAATGAACATGGTTTCACCACAAATTTCTGCCTGCATGTATTGAACTTGTGACTGAAGTTCCTTAGCTTTAATGCGACAGGTGTGTTAGTTGGCCCGCGGGCTGTAATGTAGCCAACACTTACGAAATTCAGTCGCACATTACAGAGGCCTTATAAACAGTGCTTTTCTTGATTTAAATTTTATTAGTACTGCTAATTCATGTGGGGGCTCACGAGCTATTGAATGAACAGTTATTTGGTGGAAGCAACAGATTTTAGCCTCTCCATTCAACACTCGTCCATTATTTACCCGTCAAATCCAGGGGTCAACAGCAAAGAGAACATTGTATTACATAATATTCTATCTACATAGTCGCACATTGAGGCATAATATGCATCGAAACTCTTAGAAAAGAATTCTTGTGGAGTGTTCTGGAAGGTAAGCACTGCAAGTGCATGCCAGACAGTCTTATAAAATCCATACATGTAATGCTGCACCACTTTTAAGACACATGTCCATAGCATACTGGATGACTGGGTTAGTACTACACTGACTTCTCAATAGGTGCTGAGCCAATAACAACACATTTACTGTGACTTGCATGCAACTTGTATGTTTCAGAGAGCACATTCAAAGGAGCACTATGTTCTATGAGCGCTGCAGTGAAAACTGAAAGTCTGAAAATAAGTCTGCATGTTGACTTCATTTTAGCTGCAATGTATCAGGTGCGCTATGGGATGCTCGTGTTTCGCTGAACGATGCAGACACTGATACACAGGGTGAGTCACGTAAGATGTAACAATCCTTTTATTTCGTGAACAGTTCCAGATGTAGAAACGTGGTTTTCGGCAAATGATAGTACGCTAAGGGCATGCACTTTGGTACTTGAAAAAATGTCTTAACTCTGGTATTGAAGCAAGTATGCTTTTTTTAAATAGAACGATATACTTTTTCTAACAGCATCTGAATGTGCTTGAAAAGACGAGTACAATGTTGTAAGGCTTGTTAACGTTGAGATTAGAACTCTTCGCACAAGAATCCGAAAAATATTCTAAAGCTGAAAGGCAAGTCGGCCGGAATCGGCTATTGCGTTGTAAACATACTCATGTCAGACCCCGTCGTCGAATCAAGCCTTCCGATTGTTTATTTGTCTGTGCTGCAGAACTAGCTGGAACCGTGTCGTCTATAGGCATGTCATTTCTGCTTCAACATTCCTTGCATGAAGACACGTTCGCCTACACCAGTGAGGAGAAGTTAGACATGCTACTTTTATGCGGAGAACTGTGATACGAGACGTATTCAAAGGAGTGTCATTTGCATCTTGCATCGATATAAATACCACTCTTATCTGTCACTACATAAGGCACTCGGAGGACATGATTTCGAAAGCCTTAAGGAATTTTGTTAGTTTGCTTTGCATCGCTTGGAAGATGATACTACGTTTTTCCAACGGGTGCTCTTTACCGACAAGGCAACGTTTACGGACCACAGTAAAGTAAATTTACGTTACATGCACTAGCGAGCGACTGAAAATCCACGCTGTCTTCGTCAGGTTTAAAAAAAAAATAAAAAAATAAAATAAAAAAAGACCGTGAAACGTAGACCTACCGAGCGGTGTCATAGAAAATTCCATTTCAGGACCTTAAATGGAAATACGTATGCACACATTGTTACGAACATTCAGTCTTTTCTTCTGGAAGAAGTACCACTGGATAAACGAAGGAGTATGTCGTTCCTAAACGACGGCAGCCCAGCTCACTCTTCTCATGGTTCAAAAATGGCTCTGAGCACTATGGCTGAGGTCATCAGTCCCCTAGACTTAGAACTATTTAAACCTAACGAACCTGCGACCGTAGCGGTCGCGCGGCTCTAGACTGAAGCGCCTAGAACCGCTCGGCCACCCCGGCCGGCACTCTTCTCATGTTGCAGCGCAAATATTTAAATACAAGGTTCTGAACATTGGAGAGGACGGAATGGTGCCGTACAATGACAGGCCAGGTCACCTGATTTGACTCCTCTGGATTTTTTTCTATTGTGGACACTGAAAGACGCGGTTTGTCATGAAGTCCCAATTGTGCCAGACGATAGGCCCCGTCGAATCGTGGTTTTATCTTAGTAGTGTAGACCTGTCTTGCTGCATATAATGGCGCAGCCTCGCATGAGAGCCATACTGCTTTCCAATTTTATTACATTTCTCAGATTCTTTTGCGAAGAGTTTCAAGCACAACATTAACAAATATTATATAACTATACTTGTCCTTTCAAGCTCGTTCGGATGCCGTTAAAAAAGTATATTATTCTAAAAATCCCTGGCAGATTAAAACTGTGGGGCCTTTGCCTTTCGCGAGCAAGTGCTCTATCGACTTTTTTTTTCATTTTTGTTCAGTATTGTTCGTTGAGTTTGGTCTGGACGGACGTCACAAGACATCCGTTCAAGTTGATCGTTGATTCTTTTACTCAGTTTTTTATTATAGAGGGCGAGCAGCCCTCTGACCGAACACGCTGAGCTACCGTGTCGGCATCAATTGAGCTATCCAAGCATGACTCACGGCCGGTCCTCACAACTTCAATTCTGCCGGTACTTCGTATCCTACCTTCCAAACATCACAGAAGGTAGAGCACTTGCCCACGAATGGCAAAGGTCGTGAGTTCGAGTCTAGGTCCGGTACAGAGTTTTAATCTACCAGGAAGTTTCATATCAGCGCACACTCCGCTGCAGAGTGAAAATCTCATTCAGGAAACATCCCCCAGGCTGTGGCTAAGCCATATCTCCGCAATATCCTTTCCTCCAGGAGTGCTAGTTCTGCAAGGTTTGCGGAAGAGCTTCTGTGAAGTTTGGAACGTAGGAGACGAGGTACTCGCAGAATTGAAGATTTGTGGACGGGTCATGAGTCGTGCTTGGATATCTCAGTTGGTAGAGAACTTGCTCGCGAAAGGCAAATGTCCAGAGTTCGACTCTCGCTACGGCACACAGTTTTAATCTGGCAGGAAGTTTCATATCAGCGCACACTCCGCTGCAGACTGAAAATATGATTCTATATCATTCTATTTTAAAAAATCGTATTACTTCAATATTTCGATCGATACAGGTGTTAAGACACTTGACCACAAACTGTAGTATATGCCCCTTACTGAACTATCATTTGCCGAAAATCTCGTATTGATACATGGAACCGTTTAAGAAATACAAGGCCGGCCGGAGTGGCCGAGCGGTTAAAGGCGCTACAGTCTGGAACCGCACGGCCGCTACGGTCGCAGGTTCGAATCCTGCCTCGGGCATGGATGTGTGTGATGTCCTTAGGTTAGTTAGGTTTAAGTAGTTCTAAGTTCTAGGGGACTGATGACCACAGCAGTTGAGTCCCATAGTGCTCAGAGCCATTTGAACCATTTTTTTAAGAAATAAAAGGAATGTTACATCTTACATGACTCATCCCGTATATGAAACAAAAGCCTGGAAACAATTCTGAATAATGGTGAGTGAGTACGCTGCAAAATGTAGGGAAATCGTCATTACTCCATCAAAATCTGGGAAACTTACAACTCCCTTTTACAAAAACTTTTAGTCTGATTTGAAGAAAGCACGTCCCAAGAAGACTGCATCAAAATACATTCCATTGTACATCATCAGCCATCGTAGCCAATAAACGGCGTGGTTTGCTGCCAGACTACTGGATGAGGGAGAACATTTTAAGGATGTAAACCAAGTTTCGTTTTGTATAGAAACTTTAAAACAACCAGGTAATTGTAAGCAATGCTGCGTTTAGAATGTGTGCAAGATGCCGAGAAAATTACTGCTTCCCTGTTTTTACTGCATATATGACCCCAGCACGTGTAAATCATCAACTGTAAACTAATGAAAGTAATTTTATATACGAATTTCTCGTGAACGCCTTACAATCCATTCCTGGAAATTTATTTGCAATGCCACATTTTTATATGCCTTTCCATTTCATGTCTTTTATGAAAATATTAATAAAACAATATACTGAGCATTATTAAAGTTTATCTGCAGTGAAAGTAACGAAAGTAACGTAAAACAAGAAAAGAAAAGTTAGTTTCCCCAGAGGAGCTCGAACCAGCACTCTACATTATCGTTCGAGACTCTTGCTACTGCGACAGCCGCTGCCTGAAAGTTACGCTCACGTAAGTTGCTCATGTCCCGCTTCACCCGCACTAAAAATGTTATTTTTTTCTAATTGATCGGCCATCTGGAGTTCCCACTTTGTCACTTTCATTTCTGACAAAGCCCTGTATATACCACAACTCTGGACGAAAACACAGATGCCGAGTAGGTGCAGTCCTCTCGTGAGATTGTACTCTTCCCGTAATGACAAAGTGTGGGTTAGAGTTCTCTAGCCTCTGTAATACATTTCTCTTAAAAGTTTGGAACAACCTATATCTAACATAAACAACAACGGTTACATCTCAATTCCTTGACCATACCGTAATTTTCTTGAGTTAGGGGACGACGCACCATCTAAAAAAACGTGCTGCGGTTAGCCTGTCAAGAACGTTTTCTGCCCAATCGCAAATATAGCTCGATATGCTATACGAGCGTATTTTATTCAGTAGGCTTTGACGAACAGCCAATAAGGATCCAGAAAATATCATTCTTGTGAAGCACAACTGGCTCTTTTCCTCACGGAGTAATGAGTGCTCTCGACAGGGAATGTGAAACTGATCCAATTTTTTAGATTTACAGAAAGCTTTCGATACATTTCTGTGGTATTGTCCAGAGATCGCGGTGCCACACCAAAGAAGGCAACGCGTATCGATACCACAGACGTTATCGAGGGCCCCCTGCAATCCGCAACCACGTAAGGAGTCGCACTTGAAGACCTCGCCTCTCCACCAACACTGCAGCGCTCTCGCACTGAGGTTAACAAAGTGTCGGCCAGTTCGTGAGCTCAGCTACAGCAGTCAAGATCATCGCGTAGGACAGTGATAGTCAAAGTTGGAGAAGAACTTGTACTGTTGTAAATGTTACTTAGTGCATCAAGTGATGCTTTCATAGTAAATGGTAGTTGTAAATTATGCAGCATTCCTGAGGCAAAGATAGTGTGTCAAAGTTAAGTATATCTTGCCCTCATTAACGTAATAAAGTGAACTAATATTTCATGTGTTCTAGTTTGATGAGTCTTCTACCAGAGCGATCAAAGAAACTACAGCTGTCACGACACGTTCCCCACAAGCGACTTCCAATGAAATTGCTTGCCTGTGGAGTATCGTCTCACTTGTGCGATTGGATTCGTGATTTCTTGTCAGAAACGCCACGGTTCGTAGTAGCTGATGGAAAGTCATGAAACAGAACAGAAGTAACATCTGGCGTCCCACAGGGAAGTGATATAGGCCCTCTACGGTTCCTGATATACAAAAATAACTTAGGAGATAATCTGGGAAGATTTTTTTCAGATATGCTGACATTTACTGTCTTATAAAGTCACCAGAAGGTCAAAACCAATTAAAAGTGAAAAGTGTCAGTTGACTCTCAGTAATGAGAAGTATGAGATACTCCAGCATGTGTACTGCAAGAAATTCCCAAAATTTCGTTTACATGATAAATCACACAAATCTAAAGGCTCTAAGGTCAAGTAAATACTTAAGGATTACAACTACGAATAACCTGAACTCCAACGATCACGTAGATCATGTTGTGGGGAAAGCAAGCCAAAGATTGCAGTTTATTGGCAGAACTCTTAGAAAATGCAATTGTTCTACTAAAGACACTGCTTTCGCTAAACTTGTCCGCCCTGTTCTAGAGTACTACTGTGCGGTGTGGGATCCGCATCAGATAGGATCGACGGAGGATATCGAAAAAGTTCAAAGAAGGACAGCTCGTTTTGCTATATCGCGAAACAGGGGAGAGAGTGCCACGGATATTATACGCGAATTCGAGTGCCAATAATTAAAACAAAGGTATTTTTCGTTCTAATTGATCTTCTCATGAAGTTTCAATCACCAACTTTTTCCTCAGAATGTGAAAATATCTTGTTGGCACCCAGCTATATAGGAAAACATGATAGTAAAATAAGAGAAAAAATGGTTCTAAGCACTATGGGACTTAACATATGAGGTCATCAGTCCCCTAGACTTAGAACTACTTAAACCTAACTAACCTAAGGACATCACACACATCCATGGTCGAGGCAGGATTCGAACCTGCGACCGTAACAGCAGCGCAGTTCCGGACTGAAGCGCCTAGAACCGCTCCGCCACAGCGGCTGGCAAAATAAGAGAAATCAGAGCTCTTACTGAAAGATTTAAGGGTTCGTTTTTCCCGTGCGCTGTTCGAGAGTGGATTTGGATTGGATTGTTCGGGGGAAGAGACCAAACAGCGAGGTCATCGGTCTCATCGGATTAGGGAAGGACGGGGAAGGAAGTCGGCCGTGCCTTTTCAAAGGAACCATCCCGGCATTTGCCTGGAACGATTTAGGAAAATCACGGATGGCCGGACGCGGGATTGAACCGTCGTCCTCCCGAATGCGAGTCCAGTTTTCGAGAGTTGAATGGCAGAGAAATACAGGGTGATTCAAAAAGAATACCACAACTTTAAAAATGTGTATTTAATGAAAGAAACATAATATAACCTTCTGTTATACATCATTACAAAGAGTATTTAAAAAGGTTTTTTTCACTCAAAAACAAGTTCAGAGATGTTCAATATGGCTCCCTCCAGACACTCGAGCAATATCAACCCGATACTCCAACTCCTTCCACACTCTCTGTAGCATATCAGGCGTAACAGTTTGGATAGCTGCTGTTATTTCTCGTTTCAAATCATCAATGGTGGCTGGGAGAGGTGGCCGAAACATCATATCCTTAACATACCCCCATAAGAAAAAATCGCAGGGGGTAAGATCAGGGCTTCTTGGAGGCCAGTGATGAAGTGCTGTCACGGGCTGCCTGGCGGCCGATCCATCGCCTCGGGTAGTTGACGTTCAGGTTTCATAACTAACCTTTTTCGTAGGACTCTCCATACAGTTCATTGTGGAATTTGCAGCTCTCTGCTAGCTCTGCGAGTCGATTTTCCTGGGCTGCGAACAAATGCTTGCTGGATGCGTGCTACATTTTCATCACTCGTTCTCAGCCGTCCAGAACTTTTCCCTTTGGACAAACACCCATTCTCTGTAAACTGTTTATACCAACGTTTAATACACCACCTATCAGGAGGTTTAACACCATACTTCGTTCGAAATGCATGCTGAACAACTGCCGTCGACTCACTTCTGCCGTACTCAATAACACAAAAAGCTTTCTGTTGAGTGGTCGCCATCTTAGCATCAACTGACGCTGACGCCTAGTCAACAGCGCCTCAAGCGAACAAATGTACAACTAAATGAAACTTTATAGCTCCCTTAATTCGCCGACAGATAGTGCTTAGCTCTGCCTTTTGTCGTTGCAGAGTTTTAAATTCCTAAAGTTGTGGTATTCTTTTTGAATCACCCTGTAGTTTGAAGGTCGTTCGACGAACCCACTGTCAGGAACTTAATTGTGAGTTGCAGACTAGTCGTGTCAATGCAGACGGTACTGAACAGAAGTCACGAAACGACAGCTGCTCATTGTTACCTCTATCCACCGCAGTGGAAATATGTGTGAAGGTTAGAAGGTGGACTCCACCTGGTGTACATTTTCGGAACATTTGCTAATTGCTAAGGGAAAGCATTTTTATCAGGTAGGTCATTACGTTTGAGCTCTTAGTATCTTGTGGAAGTGTGCTAAAATGCAGATAAATGATATTCAACAGATATACTTGGGTTCAGTCGGTGTGAAGCAGCTCTTTTGTATTCCATACTGTAGAATGTAGATGTTGTTAGATACGAAATGTAAAAGAACCTCTCGACAAGTTATAACCAGTGACTTTAATTTACCCTCGCCATGTTTGCCAAAATATGTTTTTAAATCAGGAGGTACACATGAAGTGGCATCGGCGGCAACAGCATAAGCGGACGTAGTGATTGCGGCAGACGGCAGGTGGATGCCGGCTACCCACAACGCAATGCAGCGGTACCCTGACACCTTTCTGCTGCCCCACCACTCCGTGCTCGCGTTCTTTATGCTATACAGTTGGCCATACTTTAGCAAGCGGCCGGAACACGACGACTATGGCCACTCGTGGTGATTTAGTTAAACCAATTTCAGTTCTAACTCTGCCTGAAATGTTCTAAAATTGCTCCACTTTCTCGTTATGAATAACTAGACGTATCCAAAAGCTCATCAAATCACAGTTTTAATTGACGAGTAACAACCATAGATAAAAATAGACTAATGCAACTGCTGGACTCCATTCTGGTAACGATACGCCTTATCAGTCAATTACATGATGAGAAAATTCACCTCGTATCTTACCCTGATTCAACTGTGGAGTGCGACTGTAGGAAGTGAAGCTACAACAATCAAACTACGCTTTTTAAGTTCTTTGGAGGGTCACTACTGGGATAAAACTCAGAATATGCACATTTTCTCAAAACAAAGTTACATTTATTTTATACACTGAGGTGACGAAAGTCATGAAATACCTTCTAATATCGTCTTGGACTTCCTATTACCCGGCGTAATGCAGCAAGTCGTTGGAAATCCCCTGCAGAAATATTGAGCCATGCAGCCTCAATAGCCGTCCATAATTACAGAAATGTTGCGGGGCAAGATTTTGTTCACGAACTGACCTCTCAATTATGTCCTATAAATTTTCAATGGGATTCATGTCGGGCGATGAGGGTGGCCAAATAATTCGCTCGAACTGTTCAGAATGTTCTTCAAACCAATTGTGAACAGTTGTGGCCCCCCGATACGGCGCATTGTCATCTATAAAAATTCCATCGAAAATAGCTGCAAATGGTTCAAAAAAAATGTTCAAATGTGTGTGAAATCTTATGGGACCTAACAGCTAAGGTCATCAGTCCCTAAGCTGACACACTATTTAACCTAAATTATCCTGAGGATAAATACACATACCCATGCCCGAGGGAGGACTCGAACCTCCGCCGGGACCAGCCGCACAGTTGCAAATGGTCTCCAAGTAGCCGAACATGACCTTTTCCAGTCAATGACCACTTCAGTTGGATCGTGGGACCCAATTCATCCCATGTGAACACAGCCCACATCATTATGGAGCCACCACCAGCATGCACAATGCCGTTTTGACAACTTGGGTTCAAGGTTTCGCGGAGTCTGCGTCAAACTCGAACCCTACCATCAGCTCCTGCCAACTGAAATCGGGACTCAACTGACCAGGGCATGGTTTTCTAGTCGTCAGCAGCAGCAACCGGTCGAGAAACAAGCAGCCACAGGTAAGTAACCGATTTTGTGACATTTTACAAGTTCCTAACCGAGATAGAATTGTGTAGTTTCATCTGTGTACTTTGATAATTTAGTTTCTTGAGTATCTATTTGTTAAGTTAGTATTTAATAAACACCGCTCTCGTTTCTTCGTTTGCGTCGGAAAGTAAACCGATTTTGTGACACATAATCTGGACGAATTATTTTGTCTCACCTGGATGTTTTGGTAATTCAGGTTAGAATCTCTGCTTATTAGTCTAATTTATTAGATACAGTTCTCGTTTTTCCTTGGTGTCTACAGTAGAGTTCCGTAGAGTGTGTCAATTGTCCTTGTTTGTCTGTGTAGTGTATGCAGTGGATGGCATCACAGTTACGGGCCGGCCGTGCGGATCCAACGGACGTCCAGGACGTCTGAATCCTCCGATCGGTCCGAACCGGTGACCAGCCCAGTTGAAAGGTCTGTTGGATTCCTTTCATGTTAATTTCTTAAATATGTTGTCATTTACGGCATAAATTCCTCTTCTAAATTTACTGTGGTGTTTCTGACTATCTGGGGGGAGACTGAGCAGTGAAACGTGTTACTTTTACACATAAAGAAGAACGATCTGTCACACTACTACACTTTAAAACACAGTTTATATATAATTCATGTCACACAGTCTCATACGGAACCTTCATCCGCTTTCTTTTATATACTGCATATGATAAGATACTGTCATCACCCTTCGCTTCTGTGTGAGAGGATGAATGAGCAAATGTATTTCTAGTTGCATGCTTGATGGTAGCAGACAAGCCTGTCTGGTAGAGTGCAGTAGGATCAATGTCGGAACAGGTAGCTACACTTTCTAAAAGCAGAGACGTTTCTATTCTTAGTATGGTCCTGTCCATCCCTTGTCATGTTGGTATAGGAAGCTGCCTCTCTGGTCACTTCCGTTTGTATCTGTTAAGCACCCTCGGTAGGGACCTAGTCAGTCTGTCCGCGGCGAGCGTCTGAAGTGGTAAGATCTCCGGCTAAGCGCGTTTCTGCTAAGTCCATAGGACAATGGATTTCTTAAGTTCAGCCTGACTGAAAATTTAATCACCTTTATTTCAGGTTTAGCTCTAAAATATCTAATGTTATCTTAAATTGCAACACAGTGTAATTCGAGTGTGAAGTTCAGAATATCTTCCGGTAGTCTACTTTGTGAGTAAAGTGGAACCACGTGTTGATCAGTAACTCTAACTAAGATCATCAATCTTAAATGCGAATGTGCGTGAGATTATAACGTCTCGTCTTGACAATATGTTTCAATACAGCAACTTTTCTTTATGTTCAACCCACGTGGGGTGTACTTAGTGAGACCAGTACCACGTGCTTATACAATTGTTTGACCCATCAGGTTAATAGTATGACGATAGTAACCAGTTCGAGGTTTTTCTTTTGTAAATTGCGTTTCGATGTAATTTATTTTAATTATCAAAATTATTGTAGAGTTACACTCTTTGTGTAAACCAAGTTGACCACGTGAAGCATGTGGTGTAAGCATCAAAGTAGCCCTCAGCTATTCTTTTCGGGAAGATTTCACAGAGAGTTAGTATGAATTTAGTATACCAGTGTGTGGTAATTTCATGACGGACAGGATTGCGCTACGAACATAACTTCTTTGCGTGAAAATTGAATCGGTTGGTTGTGGTTAATTTCCTCTTGGATATGTTTCAACGTTCTTCGTGTGTTATTTTATGAATGCAGTGTTGCATGTAGTCTCCCAATCTTGGCTCCCTATTTGATGTGTTCCGTAAGATTACAAACTCACATTTACACAATCCTAAATAAGGCACCAGTTTAGTTATGAATCATGTTTAATATGCTGAAATTTCAATGATCAATGTTAAAATAAATTTCCAAATATAAACTGATTTATTTCTTTTTATCTAAATTCTCTTTTATATATATATATATATATATATATATATATATATATATATATATATATATATATATATATCACCGGTTGTCGTATGACTGTTAAAAGATTATAATTAATGTTAGTCTGGTTGGGAATTTGGTAAGCTAGACTGGATACCTGGTGAAACAGTTGCTCAGTAATGCAAGGTTAACTTCCCCAGACAGCTCACAGCTTTTAACCCACTTTTATGGTCTTGAATATCAGCACCGCTTTCAGAACAAATTAAAGCAACAACATTACACAGTTACTGGTCGCACTGAGGTTGACTACTCACCCTTGGTCGAGCGGGAGGTCGCTTCCTGGCGTGGCAGGTGGGGAAAGACTCCCAGCGGGCCGGACATAAGGCATCCCCGGTTAGTATGACAAAAAGAGCCAGATGCAGTTGCTTGTCCTGTTTCAGAGGAAAGCTCTCGGCCTGCAAGATCCGGGCAATCACAAAGGGTTGGATTATTGGTAGTTGGAAGCTCCAATAATAGGCACTTTATGGGGCGCCTTGCGGGCATGGCTGGCAAGGAGTGGAAGAAAGCCAAAGTGCACTCCATGTGCATGCTGGGTGCAGTCATTCCGGAAGTGGAAAGGGTTCTTCTGGATTCCATGGCGACCACAGGGTGCAGCCAACTGCAGGTGGCGG
The DNA here is from genome assembly GCF_021461385.2 of Schistocerca piceifrons. Lineage (NCBI taxonomy): Eukaryota > Metazoa > Arthropoda > Insecta > Orthoptera > Acrididae > Schistocerca > Schistocerca piceifrons. Next base: position 635,139,951 of record NC_060149.1, read on the forward strand.
CTCACGCCGGTACCAATGATGTGTATCGCTTTGGATCAGAAGAGATTCTCTCTGGTTCTGAGCAGCTAAAAGAAGTGGTAAAGGCTGCCAGTCTTGCTTGCGAGATGAAAGCAGAGTTCACCATTTACAGCAAAGTCAAGTGGCTCTGAGCACTATGGGACTCAACTTCTGAGGTCACCAGTCCCCTAGAACTTAGAACTACTTAAACCTAACTAACCTAAGGATATCACACACATCCATACTCGAGGCAGGATTCGAAACTGCGACCGTTGTGGTCGCGCGGTTCCAGACTGAAGCGCCTAGAACCGCTCCGCCACCCCGGCAGGCGCAGCCTAGTCAACAGTACTAATTGCAGACCTTTGGTACAGAGCCGAGTGGAGGGTCTGAATCAGAGGATGAGAGGGTTCTGCGACCCTGTACGCTGCATATTCCTCGATTTCAGCCGTAGGATGGTTGGGTTTCGGGTTCCGTTGAATAGGTCAGGAGTCCACTACATGCAGGAAGCGGCTACATGGGAAGCAGGGGCTCTGTGGCGTGGACTGGGCTGTTTTTTAGGTTAGAGGGCCTCGGGGAAACACTAAAAGGGCTACCGTCTCAAAGAGTGCAGGTCGAACTTATGAAGAGCGTAGACACAGAAACCATTGGTATAAAAGTTGTAAATTATCATACGAGGTGCGGCTAGAAAAAAACCGGATTGATGCTGGAAAAAACATTTATTTACAATTATTTACAATTTCATGTTATCTCCTTCAATGTACTCTCCTCCTCGGTCTCGACACCGCTCCATACGAATTTTCCACTGTTCATAGCAATGCTGCAGATCATTTTCGGTAAGTCCATACATTACTTCCGTCGCTTTTTCTTTTACTGCTTCAACAGTCTCTAATCTAGTTCCTTTCAAAGCTGACTTGACTTTAGGGAAAAGAAAAAAGTCACAGGGGGCCAAATCAGGTGAGTAGGGTGGATGATCTAAGATGGGAATGTTGTGTTTTGCCAAAAACGTCTTCACTGACAACGCACTGTGAGCTGGGGCATTGTCTTGGTGAAGGATCCATGACTTTTTTCTCCACAAATAGTTCCGTTTTCTCCGTACTCGCTCACGTAGGGTAGCCAGGACGCTAATGTAGTAATGCTGATTCACTGTTTGTCCCTCTGGTACCCAATCAATGTGCACAATCTCTTTGATGTCAAAAAAAAAATCATCATTGCCTTGAATTTTGATTTTGACATTCGTGCTTTTTTTTGTCGTGGAGAACCAGGAGTTTTCCAATGCATCGATTGGCGTTTAGTTTCGGGCTCGTAAGTAAAAAATCACGATTCATCGCAAGTAATAACATTTTGTAAGAAGGTGGGATCACTTTCAATGTTTTCCAGGATGTCAGAACAAATCATTCTTCGGCGTTCCTTCTGTTCAATTGTGAGACACTTTGGAACCATTTTTGAACACTCTTTGTTCATGTTGAAACTTTCATGAAGAATCTGCCTAACACTTTCCTTGTCAACTCCTGTTAACTCAGACACTGCTCTGATTGTTAAACGGCGATCTTGTCGAACAAGTTTACCGATTTTTTCAATGTTTGCATCAGTTTTTGCTGACAATGGTCTGCCAGTGCGAGTGTCATCACTGGTGTCTTCGCGGCCATCTTTAAATCGTTTAAACCACTCAAACACTTGTGTTCGCGATAAACAATCATCGCCGTACACTTCTTGTAACATTACAAACGTTTCACTTGCAGATTTTCCTAGTTTGAAACAAAATTTGATGTTAACATGCTGTTCTTTCTGTACACTCAACATTTTCCGACGCACAGACAAAACGTCAACTACTTAAAACAGACGCCACGGGCAGACTGAGTGCAGGAGGCAGATGAAACTCGAGCAGTAGGCGGAGCGAGAGTTACGTGACAGGCCACGCGACTTTCAGCCTTATTGCATTCGTTTTATTGTTTCACCAGTACTAGTCCGGTTTTTTTCTAGCCACACCTCGTATCTCTGTTGGGAAAGTACCAGAGCTCCAAACGCTAAAAGAAAGCACTGTAGCTCATATCGTTACAGGCACTGAAAGCTGGCAAAAGCCGGAGATAAGTTCAGCCGAAATTTCTGCGAAGGAGCTAACGGAGTTCCGAAAGGATAGGCTAAACACAGTTGACGGTGCTGTGTTTGTTTCTTTTAGAGGTAGTTTATCTTATAGCGAAATTCAAGCAGATAGTTCCTGTGACTTAGTATGGGCAGAGGTCAATCTTGGCGACCGGAATAAAATAATAATTGGATCCTTTTACCGCCGGCCGCGGTGGTCTAGTGGTTCTAGGCGCGCGGTCTGGAACCGCGGGACTGCTACGGTCGCAGGTTCGAATCCTGCCTCGGGCATGGATGTGTGTGATGTTATTAGGTTAGTTAGGTTTAAGTAGTTCTAAGTTCTAGGGGACTAATGACCACAGAAGTTAAGTCCCATAGTGCTCAGAGCCATTTTTTGAGCCTTTTACCGACCTCCCAATTCAGATGATACAATTGCTGAAAGGTTCAAAGAAAACGTGAGTTTAATTTCAAATATGTACACGACTCTTACAATTATAGTTGGTATTGACTTCAATTTATCCTCACCATGTTGGCAAAAATACATGTTTAAATCCGGAGTTACACATGAAACATCATCCGAAATTGTGCTAAACGAATTCTCTGAAAATTATTTCGAGCTGTTAGTTCATGAGCACACGCGAATAGTAAACGGTTGTGAAAACACACTTGACCTCTTAGCAACAAATAATCCTGAGCTAATAAAGAGCATCAAAACGGATACAGGGAGTAGTTAACACAGGGTTGTCGTAGCGAGACTGTATACTGTAACCCCTAAAGCCTCCAAAAATAAAGGAAAAATATATCTATACGAAAAAGCAGATAAAAATTCACTTGACGCCTTCCTGAGAGACAATCTGCACTCCTTCCAAATTAACAATGTTAGTGTAGACCAGATGTGGCTTGTATTCAAAGAAATAGTATCGACGGCTGTTGAAAGATTTATACCAAATAAACTGACAAACGATGAAGCTGATCCTCCTTGGTACACAAAACGTGTCAGAACACTGTTGTAGAAACAACGAAAAAAGCATGCCAGATTTAAACGAAAGCAAAATCTCCAAGTTTGACTATGTTTACAGAAACTCGAATTTTAGTGCGGACATCAGTGCTAGATGCTTATAATAGTTCTCACAACGAAACTTTGTCTCGAAACCTGGCAGATAATCCAAAGAGATTATGGTCGTACGTGAAGTTTGCTAGCGGCAAGACACAATCAGTGCCTTCTCTGCGCGATGGCAATGAAGATACTATCGAAGACAGTGCTGCCAAAGCAGAGTTACTAAACACAGGTTTCCCAAATTCCTTCACCAAAGAAGACTATGTAAATATTCCAGAATTCGAATCAAGAACAGCTGCAAACATGAGTAACTTAGGAGTAGATATTCTCGGAGTAGTGAAGCAACTTAAATCTCTGAATAAAAGCAAGGCTTCTGATCCACACTGTATACCTGTTAGGTTCCTTTCAGAGAACGCTGATGCAATAGCTCCATACTTAACAATCATATATAAGTGCTCGCTTGACGAAAGATGCGTACCCAAATACTAAAACGTTGCACATGTCACACCAATATTCAAAAAAGGTAGTAGGAGTAATGCACTAAATTGCAAACCCATATCATTAACGTCGATATGCGGCAGGATTTTGGAACATATATTGTGTTCGAACATTATGAATTACCCCGAAGAGTATGATCTACTGACACACAGTCAAAATGGATTTAGAAAATATAATTCTTGTGAAACACAATCAGCTCTTTACACACAGGAAGTGTTGAGTGATATTGACAAGGGATTTCAAATTGATTCCGTATTTCTAGATTTCCAAAAGGCCTTTGACGATGTACCTCACAAGCGGCTTGTAGTGAAATTGAGTGCTTATGGAATGTCGTCTCAGTTATGTGACTGGATTCGTGATTTCCTGTCAGAAAGGTCACAGTTCATAGTAATTGTCGGAATGTCATTGAGCAAAAAATAAGTCATTTCTGGTGTTCCCCAAGGTAGTGTTATAGTCCCTCTGCTGGTCCTTACTTATATAAACAATTTAGGAGACAATCTGAGCAGCCATCTTAGGTTATTTGCAGAAGACACTGTCGTTTATCGACTAGTAAACTCATCAGAAGATCAAAACTAATTGCAAAACGATTTAGCCAGCCACGGTGGCCATGCGGTTCTAGGCGCTGTAGTCCGGAATCGCACAACTGCTACGGTCGCAGGTTCAAACTAAGTTCTAGGGGACTGATGACCTCAGATGTTAAGTCCTATAGTGCTCAGAGCCATTTGAACCATTTTTTGCAAAACGATTTAGAAAAGATATTTGAATGATGCTTAAATTGGAAATTGATCCTAAAAACGAAAATAGTGAGGTCATCCACATGAGTACTCGGTTACACGATAAATCACTCAAATCTAAAGGCCGTAAATTTGGCTAAATACCTAGGAATTACAATTAAGAACAATTTATATTGGAAAGAACACACAGAAAATGTTGTGAGGAAGGCACACGAAAGACTGTGTTCTATTGGCAGAACTCTTAGAAAATCTAACAGATCAACTACAGAGACTGCCTACACTGCGCTTGTCTGTCCTCTTCTGCAGTACTGCTGCACGGTGTGGCATCCTTACAATGTAGGATTAACGGAATACGTCGAGAAAGTTCGAAGAAGAGCGACACGTTTTGTGTTATTCCGAAATAGTGGAGAGAGTGTCACTGATATGATACAGGATTTGGGGTGGACGCCACGAAGACAAAGGCGTTTCTCGTTGTGGCAGAATCTTCTCACGAAATTTCAATCACCAACTTCCTCCTCCAAATGCGAAAATATTTTGATGGTGCAGACCTACATAGAGAGAAACGTTTGAGAGGTGGCATGAGCCCCCTCTCATATTTCTATCTTACGATTTTCGTCTCTAATTGCATGCGGTGAAAAGTTGCTATTCCTTCACACGCGGACTTCCCACGCAGCGTCTCTCGTCACCCGGGTGGTCCGGTGACAGGCGGGCTCTTCTGATCTGGAAAGGGTTAAGCTGACGGGTGTGAGGAAGTCGAGTGAATGCTTTGCAGACGCCGACATCGTCAAAAGACACGCCCGGAGGGGCCTGAAGTAGCGGCTGGGCTAGATGTTACGTTACTTCACAGAAAATTAGCGAAAACACTTTCTGGCGCGCTACCAGCGAGGCGTGGGAATGACTTGTGTACCCAGGCAGTTGTGGCGGGAAAATTCCCGCGCTTTCTGCAAAATAGTAACTGTGATTGGCTTGCTCAGGGCATAGCTCCGTGACGTAGCAAAATCAGCGCAGAAATTGGCGCCAAGAATCTCCATTGGTGGAATGGTAGTGCTCTGGCAATGGAGTGGAATTTTCCGCCGGTTTTCGAGTTGCTGATTGGAACGTTTAACCACAGCCACTGTCGTGGGGGCGGGAATGTTGTGTGTTCGGCCTGTATGGGTGCGCTTGTGGAGAGTTGGCTCTCGCTTTTCGGTCGAGGACGTCGAAGCAACCAGCCATCGCCTCCGGTACGCCAGATCGTGTTCTGGCATTAAGAAGACAGTTTGGTAGTGTATGTCCGCAGCACCGGCAGATAGGGATTTTCCTAGCTGATAATCAGAGCTCAGCAGAGCGCGCCTGTTCGTCTTTTTCTAACTTTGTTCTGTCTTGAGTAGCAGCAATTAATGTTGGGTTAGCTGTGTGTCTCTCTTAAGATTTGAGTGGCATGGAATTGGCTCCACATACCACTTCGTCTTAAACCTCACAATCTAGTTTAGGGATAACTTCACCTTCACAGTGTTTGTATGAGTATCCAATTTGAGCCAATTTGGTGTATTATAAATGTTTCATGTGTTTTTGTTTATTATTTTGTGTTTAGTCTTAATAAATCATATTGTTATTTTGGACAGAACTTTCATTCTGTTAATCGGTAGAGCAACCCATCATTTCTCACTATGTTAATGAAACCTTCCTTTATTTAACTTATTTATCAAATTAAATTATTGCAGGTACCAAACTCTTTTCTACTCCACTTGCAGGGTTGATTACAGTCAGTTCACGTATATATTTTTTAATCCATGTGCAACAGCAAAAGTCGGAGTTAGAATAGGGGGGGGCTTAGAGCATCATTTACATATGTAGATTCTAGAAGAATTTAGTGTTAAATACACTGCTTGCCCCGGCATCTCGCATAAAATGGCGACCCTTAGCCTCGGATCTTTCCTGTGAATCGCTGATAAGCAAGTATTATTAGTAGTAGGGACATTCAGAATTTTTTTTTTGCTTAATTTTTTTTATTGATTAATACCCAAGTTTTTTTCTGGTAGTTCCGCGTTTAGTTTTAAGAAGCGGCGCATGATTACAGTTTTTGTTTTCAGTGTATATATTCTTTTGTTCATTGTTTTTGTGTTCCTTTGATGGTGTGTCCGTATCACATCACACTTTGTCGGGTTTGTGTGCGGTTTCTGTACCAAAACAAATCGTGCATGTAATTATAGCGTTGGAACGACGTTGTTCAAATTTTATGTTTATGTGTAAAAAAATATTGGGAGTAGATTATTTTTATTGTGCATTTTTAGATAAATTTGTTTTTCATGAATGATCACGAGAAGGAAGGCACGACTATTATCGAGCGTCGCTAAAACGAAAGAGGATAGCATAATGGATAAGGGGCAGTTTACTGACGGGAATAGGTTCGGAGATGAGATGGGCACATTTTTAGCAGGTCAGGACGACAGACTCATTGATGAGGAGGGTGATTTGGACGCGATCATAGAGCAGCGTCGCTGCCGTGACTATGATAGTGAGGTAGAGGATGAAACAGAGACAGGCACACAGGTCGAGACGGTAGCAGAAATTTATAATCAAACGAACGAGAGCAGACAGGGGCCAGCGCGGCCACCTCAGAGCTCTAGCGCCCAGGTGTCCAGAATTACATCGCCCATGTTTGAAGAGGATCAAAAAGATGACGTAAACCCAATACTGAGCTTCCTACGATCAATGAAAGAAGAAGCTGACGAACAACGTAAGAAGATGAAGGAAGAAGATGAGAAACAGCGTAAGAAGGAGAAAGAAGAAGCTGACGAACAGCGTAAGAAGGAGAAGGAAGAGGATGAGAAACAGCGTAAGAAGGACACTGAGGCAATAATTTCGCATATAGGGGAAATTCGTGGGGAATTACTAACAATAAAGAAAGAATGTGGAGAAGCAAAACAATTGTCAATGGTAGCACAAAAAGTAGCAGGCCTAGCCAAAACGGCAGCAACAGGGGCAATGAAAATCGCAAAAGTAACTTCTCAACTTGCAGGTCGCTTGCGACGTGCGACACAAGCCCACTCAAAATCCCTAGCGTTCTTAAATACCCAAGGTGATATTGCTGTTACGAACATCACGAAACGAATGAAAGAAGTAGAGAGTCGGATAGCAAAACTAGAGCGAAACGGGCACATGAGCACTGCGCGTTCGGATTCCAATGATGGAGTACACAGAATTGTGTCTCCGAGGAAAAGCCCGCCGTGCTCTAGCCCTGTGACAGAGTGCGGAACTAACAATGCACACGCAGAAACACCTAGTAATAGCTCCAATAATTGTAGCCCACTTAGGAGAGTGAATTCTGAGTGCCACTGCCACTGTGATACAGAGGTAGCACATCACAGTTATCAGCAAGATAGATCAGGACACTCAGCAGACGTGCAAGTATCGGAAACGAGTGACAACACCAGTGCGAGGATCGGACATGATTTTGATCACAATCACTTCCTGTCGATACTAAAATTCCAAGAGTTCAGAGATAATGGAGGGTCGATGCATCCCAAGAGCTGGGTGATGCAGTTTACAAATTCATTACCGCCATCATGGCCAACCCTGGCAAAATTAGAATTCATGTGTGGACACATCGAAGGCCAAGCCGCGGAAAAGATGCGGGGTGTGGCAGCGACGTGTCAGACTTATCAGGAATTTGTTGATGCGTTCCTGGGGATCTACTGGTCAAAGAAAACGCAAGACAGGATTAAAGAGGGAATAATATTTTGTCCTGAACTGGAAGTGTCCGGGCAAAGGAGCGCAACCAAATTTTTTGATGATTTACTCAAGAAGAATCAATTTTTAGATAGTCCGTATAGCAAGGAGAAATCATCAAATTTTGTTTTTCCAAATTGCCTGTTAGGTATCAACAGACACTTGTCGGCAAGTGTGTATCTGACATAGAAGCATTCAAGAGTCTATTGCGCGAACTCGAAGTAGTCTTCGATAAACAAGACGCAAAGGACAGGAAGAAGGCGGAAAATAACAAATACCACGGGTCAGCAAAGGCAGACGACAACAGATCGCATAATCGCGCTCGTCAGTTAGGAAACCAGGGTTACGGAAATCAAGGTTACGCAATTCAAGATTATGGAAACCAGAGACACGGAAACCAGAACGTCAGGGAACAGGGTCAATCTAGACAAGGAATCTGGGACAGGAGGAATAACGAACGGCAAAGCGACCATAAATGGAGAGAGTGAAATCAAGGACCACAGGAGAACCAGGAGATTGAAATTAGACCTGCAAATCCTAATGCACGTCAGAGGAGAGGGAGTCTGACAAGGGATTGGCGCTAGTCCATAGGACTCCACCACATCTCTCACACAAAGAAGTTCGTGGAATAGTAGTAGTGTAAGTGGTGTACATAGTAGAATGGGCAAATACATGAACCTTGTTATAGTAGTAGTGTAAGTGATGTCCATAGTAGAATAGGCAAATATATGAACCTTTCTTCGGGGAACAATAATCGTTGCAGTAATAGATTAAGATTGCTAAAGTATTAACACGCTGCGTTGTCTTGCCTAAGAATTTACTGCTGCTATCCTCTTTTTGTTTATGTTCGCGACTTCCAATGTCGATGGAGTAGGAGACACTACCTTTTCATGAGCAATGTTCTTGTCCTTTCCTGTCTGGTGTCCATGTTGAGGGATAATGATGAGTGAGGAGATGTCGCACAAACGGGCGCATACAAGAACGTGCTCTTAGAAGCGTTCTGAGAAGTCGTGATACGCTCCATAGCGGCCACAACCAGTTCGTGAGACGTTCATACCAATGCTTGCAGGCACGCGTCAGTGCACTGCAAGATTGTGGTATATTGCGTGATTTCGAGGATGAACATGGGCAGTATAGTTTTTACAGTGATGCGCCAGCATCGTTGTCTTGCAAGTCGGGGTGAACCTGTGAGCGTTTGACTCCAAAGGTGCCCTAGGGCCTAGACGGTAGAAATGCGGGCATAAAGCCTACCATGCCAATGTGCTGGTTGGGGATTTTGCGTGCTGCTTGTGACTGTCACAGATGAATAACCAAGGAATTATACTTGGAAATTCATGACATACTGTGTAGCTGGTGTCTGGTGGGCGACGGAATCCTCAACAGGAACCAGTCCTGGCTTGGTCATATTACATTGCCTCTGGAAAGGTGTGCTTTGATCGCGAATACTGCATAACATAGAAAAAGAAGTTGCAACTATAAATTTATTGTCGTATATAGCCATGGCTAACCCAGTCTCTGGAGTTTCAGTGAGGCGTAGTGAGAACTCGGAGGCCATGTCGTACGGCGCGCACGTCACTATCGTCAATAGCGGCGAGCAGCGAGACATCTCAGCGTAACAGGAATTATGTAAGAGTGTTGTATAAGGTAAAAAAAAGAGAGAGTACCATATACTAGGATAAATTAAACTTTAGGATTTTACAATAACTAGATCCTTAATATTGTGGCGGTTTTCTACCACAAGTGTTTGGCGCGCGCCTGTCGGGATGCTATTTTTCAGGTCACCAAACCACAGACCCGAGATGGAGGGACGACGGGCGAGCGAAAGTGGAATAGGTGCATGTTCTTTATAGCACAGTAAAACTTAGACCTGCATAACAACATAATTTAATTAAAAGACATAGAATGTAGATCGTTGGCAAATGGTAGTTAATTCTTGAGCATGTCTACTGTCGATCTATATAATTAATAGTAATATTAGTGCGGGCCCGCACATTTAGCTGTTCATCCAGTGTAGCGTCACACACCATGTACAATAGTGAGACCGGTCTCTACACAAATATCAAGATAAATTATTTCCATGTCTAGATTACATACACCACGATTTTGTTATAATGATAGCCATAGATTAATAACTATAAAAGTAAAATAAGAGTGTCTGAAATGACAGACCATCAATGTGTCATTACGTAAATTTATTATAACATAGAAGGTCATGGGGGAAAGTTAGGCATAAGATTTTTGTAAGAATTGTGCAGATGACGGGGATCGTGGCAATGCAGAGGCCAGCCGGAGCAAAAACAAGAGGTCATCGGCTACCTGCAAGAAGAGAGCGTCAGCGCGCCACCTGACGTGAAGGGCGCGAGAGCATCCGGTCCTACAAGCTGACAGTCACCGGGCCATATACCTGAGGGATTAAGCGGCAGACAGCCCTCGCCAGGCCACAAGCGAAAGTGAGGCTGGCCGTTGACACTGACACGCGACCCACACGCGACAGCCTGCTAGCTCTCCGGACGCGGCAGCCGTTTGGAGGGATTCCCTGCGGCAGACCACGTTGTCGTGGGTACACGAAGAAGATCACATATCGTGTCAGAACCCGCGCCTTGTGTGCTTCAGGACAGAAAGGGACCTGTTTGGGGTTTTACAACTTACTGGCATTGGCCGATCTGCATACACAAAGCAGTATCGTGCCACACTAACAAATGAATGGTCTCATTTCTAACTTCTCCTCTCTATTAGAGAGCAGTTTTAGCAATCGTTGCTCCTAGTTCGATCCTGTATGGATGACCTCACACACTTGTGGAGTCACTCCACGTGCCATCATCCTTCGTCGAACTGCAATATTGGGAAACGTAAAGTACTGTCCAGCGAGAGAAGAGACCTAGACTAGTGATGTATCCCAACAAGTAGACCTCAGAGACAATTAATCGACGTGAGGAGAGCCTATCACTGTGTCTTCCTACCGTACTGCCGTGATCATATGCATGCGTGGGTCTTGGTGCAATCTCAACAGAGTACTGCAGATGCTCCAGCACACCCTATTGCCGTTGCAACAACGTAGCAACAACACCCGACGTTTAGCCCTATGTGATGTCAGTACTGTGGAATTTGTGAAGTGCTTCGAATATTTCTAACAATGTGATTTAGTGCCTCATTCTCAGCACAATCGTGAACTTTGTGCAATGTGCACGCACAACTTGATGCCCCATGAACCTTGTTTTTTTCTTAAATTTCTTTCTCTTGTGTTGTTTTTGTAATGTATGTCATACCTTGTATGTGTTTGTGTTTTACACTGTAATTCTTATTACAAATTACTGTATTGTTCTCCACACCATGTTTTTTTTGTATTTTGTATTTATTGTTGTGTGTATGCAAACAGTGTGCCTAAAGTCCCCATAAGCTGAAGCAGATACCACCACTGTCATTGTGAATGGACCATCAGTTCAGGGAACATTTTGTAAAGGTTATTCTTGCTGCAGGGAGACAGAATGAATCGGAGGTTGTAACTAGATTCTGAAAGCTCACAAAGGGATTGTTAACTTAAATAGTATCATGTGTGAGTGAGTTCAGGTTAGTTTGATGATTCAAATTGTTGTAAAATCTTGGGCATTTAATTGCGGAGCACTCCAACTCTGATTGTAAAGAATAAACTGCTCCATATTTGGCTCACATGCCCGGGCCATATTTAGAGCGTGAATGTCTGTGTGAATCGGTGTTTGGAAGGGGCTCCCTGGGTATGGATGTGTGATGTGAGTGTTAGTGTTCCATATTAAGAAGGTGAAGTTGGCTACATCAGAAATAATCCTCCCTCTATGAGCTGCACTTTTCGGTTGCAGTGTTTTTTTTTTTATAGATTGCGGCATGTGGAGTCAGTTTGTAAGGTTGTTCTTGGGCGATTGGCTCACCACCTTGCTCCTAAGTGAGCCAACCGCTCACCAATTACAATCTAAAATGGCGTAGGGGCTATGAGAGGTGGCATGAGCCCCCTCTCATATTTCTATCTTACGATTTTCGTCTCTAATTGCATGCGGTGAAAAGTTGCTATTCCTTCACACGCGGACTTTTCACGCAGCGTCTCTCGTCACCCGGGTGGTCCGGTGACAGGCGGGCTCTTCTGATCTGGAAAGGGTTAAGCCGACGGGTGTGAGGAAGTCGAGTGAATGCTTTGCAGACGCCGACATTGTCAAAAGACACGCCCGGAGGGGCCTGAAGTAGCGGCTGGGCTAGATGTTACGTTACTTCACAGAAAATTAGCGAAAACACTTTCTGGCGGGCTACCAGCGAGGCGTGGGAATGATTTGTGTACCCAGGCAGTTGTGGCGGGAAAATTCCCGCGCTTTCTGTAAAATAGTAACTGTGATTGGCTTGCTCAGGGCATAGCTCCGTGACGTAGCAAAATCAGCGCAGAAATTGGCGCCAAGAATCTCCATTGGTGGAATGGTAGTGCTCCGGCAATGGAGTGGAATTTTCCGCCGGTTTTCGAGTTGCTGATTGGAACGTTTAACCACGGCCACTGTCGTGGGGGCGGGAATGTTGTGTGTTCGGCCTGTATGGGTGCGCTTGTGGGGAGTCAGCTCTCGCTTTTCGGTCGAGGACGTCGAAGCAACCAGCCATCGCCTCCGGTACGCCAGATCGTGTTCTGGCAGTTAAGAAGACAGTTTGGTAATGTATGTCCACAGCACCGGCAGATAGGGATTTTCCTAGGTGATAATCAGAGCTCAGCAAAGCGCGCCTGTTCGTCTTTTTCTAACTTTGTTCTGTCTTGAGTAGCAGCAATTAATGTTGGGTTAGCTGTGTGTCTCTCTTAAGATTTGAGTGGCATGGAATTGGCTCCACATACCACTTCGTCTTAAACCTCACAATCTAGTTTAGGGACAACTTCACCTTCACAGTGTTTGTATGAGTATCCAATTTGAGCCAATTTGATGTATTATAAATGTTTCATGTGTTTTTGTTTATTATTTTGTGTTTAGTCTTAATAAATCATATTGTTATTTTGGACAGAACTTTCATTCTGTTAATCGGTAGAGCAACCCATCATTTCTCACTACGTTAATGAAACCTTCCTTTATTTAACTTATTTATCAAATTAAATTATTGCAGGTGCCAAACTCTTTTCTACTCCACTTGCAGGGTTGATTACAGTCAGTTCGCGTATATATTTTTTAATCCATGTGCAACAGCTAAAGTCGGAGTTAGAATAGGGGGGGCTTAGAGCATCATTTACATATGTAGATTCTAGAAGAATTTAGTGTTAAATACACTGCTTGCCCCTTCACCTCACACTTTCATTATAGTAAAATAAGGGCAATCAGAACTTGCACAGAAAATTATATGTGCTAGTTCCTTCTGCGCACTTTTCAAGGTAGAAATAATTGAGAATTATTGTATAGGTGACTCGATAACCCTGTGATAGTCACTTAAGTGTGGTTGGCATAGTATCCATGTAGATGTAGATGCATAGAGTCCAAACGATATGATCACAAGAGTAGGGGGACAAGGGGGGCATCAGTGCATTTTGTTAGTGCATCTTGCCTACAGCAGGGGCAGGTTGCACTCAGGGGCAAACCTATTGTTCTCCTTTGATTGACAGGTACTTAACCTATTATTCTTCTTTGATTGACTGGTATTTAACCTACTGTTCTGCTAAAAGGATCCCCCTTTACAGGTACAGGCACACTTTCAGGTCTGAGTTATTGGAATAGGCCCCTCTCACTCCTATCAATTTGATTGACTATTTAATTGAGTTAATCAATTAATTAACCTCGCCCCCTCTGGTAAACCCCCCTCCCCTCCAACCCTCCCTCCCAGAAACTGGCGGGAAAAAGATTCAGTTGATCAGTCATTTGGAGGGAAATCGATTGCTGTGCATGGAATGTTGTTTAAACAATTTAGACAATGTGTGGAATATATGGAAATTGGAATATATGGAAATTGGTGGAGAGGAAGGATCCCATAACAGTAAATTCAAAGGTATATTGTTTATTTATAAAACATTCAGTTTGTGGGGGTTGGATTTCTCTTGCTCATCATTCTATGCTGTTTGGTAACATGCAGGTCTTGTAAGAAGCAGTTACGTGGGGCAAACATGTTGCATAACCTAATGTTCAGCACTGAACTCTGGGTGTCTTAACCTAATGTTTGGGCCTTTGTTGGCTCTTAACCTAGTGTTCTGTTAAGTGGTTTTCCATGTCACCCAATTTCCTTAAACTATTGTACCGCCTTTGATACCAAATTAAGTAATCAGTTATGTCCTTCCACCATTTTCTGGTACACTTTTCGACTTTCACACTCTTTTGAACGCCATTTCTGGCGCATTTTTATTTGTCACCCACCTGCTTAGACTATTGTATTTTTTTTGCATAAAAATTATGCAAATTAATGTAGTGTTCTGCACTTAACCTGCTGTTCTGCTCCATGTCACTCATGCACACCCTCCCATTAACTACTGTACTGCTAACACCACATTTATCTAAAAATCTATGCAAATTAGTTAAAACGACATTCTTCACATGTATGGAGTACCTTTTTCTTAATTCACGGCATCCTATTGGTCGGTCAATCGATGGAATATAGTTTAAACGGAAGATCGCTAATAAAAAACACATCCTGCCACTCGATGCCCAAAACCGACGCCACCGACTCTGCACACGTCCCCACGAGTCGGGATGCACCGGCAGTCTCCGCAAAATGACGATGCGGTCGTCAGCTGCCAAGTGACGCGTTGGTGTCAGTTTGGGTCCCGCAAGGATGAGGCGGCGGCATCTCTTTCATTCTTGACACCTGAGAAATTCCTGTCGAAATACGTGTTCATCTAGTCACCGCTGCTGGTGCGATACCGCATAGCTGTGGTGCGGGTCCAGCACCGAGAGAGATGTTCCAATGCTTCCCAGTATAGCACAGGGTGCACTGTTCCTAGCGATCCTAACGGGACATCCCGTTCGTCACTGAATTTACGCATCAAATTGCTGCTGCTGCCGGTGTGGGAGCACCGTCCGCCATTGTTTTCTGCAGGAGGATCTGCAACGAATTGATGCATGGTGCAGGGAATGGCAATTGAATCTCAATGTAGACAAGTATAATGTGCTGCAAATACATAGAAAGAAAGATCCTTTATCACTTAGCTACAATATAGCAGGTCAGCAATTGGAAGCAGTTAATTCCATAAATTATCTGGGAGTAGGCATTAGGAGTGATTTAAAATGGAATGATCATATAAAGTTGATCGTCGGTAAAGCAGATGCCAGACTGATACTCATTGGAAGAATCCTAAGGAAATGCAATCCGAAAACAAAGGAAGTAGGTTACAGTACACTTGTTCGTCCGCTGCTTGATTATTGCTCACCAGTGTGGGATCCATACCAGATAGGGTTGATAGAAGAGATAGACAAGATCCAATGGAGAGCAGCGAACTTCGTTACAGGATCATTTAGTAATCGTGAAAGCGTTTCGGAGGTGATAGATAAACTTCAGTGGAAGCCTCTGCAAGAGAGACACTCAGTATCTCGGTACGGGCTTTTGTTGAAGTTTCGAGAACATACCTTCACCAAGGAGTCAAGCAGTATATTGCTCCCTCCTACGTATATCTCGCAAAGAGACCATGAGGATAAAATCAGAGAGATTAGAGCCCACACAGAGGCATACCGACAATCTTTCTTTCCACGAACAATACGAGACTGGAATAAAAGGGAGAACCGACAGAGGCACTCAAAGTGCCCTCCGCCACACACCGTCAGGTGGCTTGCGGAGTATGGATGTAGATGAAGCTTTCAGTGGCAAATTTATTTTGCACAGATCGTTACATTGCACTGATAGTTAAACCCCGCAAATGTTGTCTACAGATCATCAAATACATACAAGACTCACAAGGATATTGGGAGCCAGGAACATATTTACCAGTGTAACTACAATTAAATATTACGATTGCTGCTGCAGTCTGACACCAATCGATGTACAGGTAATGTATCCCCTTGACGGCTGTGGTTCTGGAACAAATCTCAGTATCTATAGCGCACATAATTTTCCACGTAAGATATCTGTCTTACAGATAATGATGTGCTGAATCTATACATCCCACACGATAGTACACACACTCATCTTTTCTGGTCATGCCACAACATAAGTAACAGTAACTTTACACTGCAATATATACACATTTTACACAAACAGTGCAGTTATCTCTTATATCTGTACAGTGCCAAAAAAATTATGGTATGCCTACACTCACACCGGGTATATGTCTCGATTCTCCTCAGTCCTAGGAAATTGTCTGACAAAGTCTTCGAATCAGCGCTTCTGGAAGCTGCTGCATCCTACCAAGATTGTCTCAAACAAATGTTATGAAGGACAGGCATTCGGCATTATGTGTGATGATGAATACTACACGTGTGCACCTAATGCTTGGAAAGACACGTTGTAACTGACTTTTATTTAAAATCATCCAGTGTGTGTGGTGTGTTTGGGTAAGAGCAGTAACCACGTGATTTACACCATGTGACGTCTAGTTTTCTGGAAGAGGTCGTGGATCAGAACGTCGTTGCGGAAAAAGAAAATGTTTGGCAGTGTACAAAGCGTGTTAGAGCAGAGAAAAAAAACATGTTTCAAACTACGAGATAGAGTCACAGGGTGCATCTCCAGCGACTTACAGTATAGTCCGCGGGATACGATCATCCTCCTTCAGTACAGGTGATGATACTTTAAACTGGCCTGTGAAATTGATCAATACTTGTATATTTAATAGAATCGTCACATTTTCTCGATGCCTGCATGCGTGTGGTATTTCTTTTCGATGTATGGGAGGAGAGAGATGCGGTAAAAACCTTATCGAGTTCTCTACCAGATAAAGTTAGTGGAGCTTTTATAGTTCGTAATTTTTCTCTGTTGGATGGTACAAAATAGCGAAGATAGAAAGTTGGGAAGATAGATGTGAAAAGACGTGGATCTGTAGTACTTGTATGTAGTTTGGGGACGCACCATAGTGTAGAAGCAAAAATCCTTGTCCTTCTCTCAGTTCCCGTTTCCAGTGAGTGATCAAAACACAGTCCGTCGCAGAAATGCAACTTGGCCTGTCTCTACATGGGTTGCAGAAGGTGGTAGATACATTTTCCTCCGACTCTTACTCAGTTCTGACTTAAATTGGAACAATCACATGCATAAAGCTGGAGAAATGGCAGCAGTTGCAAGAGGCATGGGAGCTACCTAAAACGAGGTTGGAATTTTACTATAGCAGGTAGTTTCAAGAAAGATAACTCGTTTCGAGATATGAGAGTGCCATAAATATGATTCACTAGTGGCTGTAATCAATAAAGGACTTCTCCATAGGATCCAACGCAGGTATGTGCTTGAATGGGTGGACTTGATTCGAAATCCCAGACAGCATTTCTAGTCGGCAGTGTAGCACTAGAGATCTGAAAGGCTAGTGTACATTCCTTACGACCTCAACCAGCACACCATCCACTGTTTGTGATCCTTCTCAATCAAGTATAGCCTATAGCCCAGTCGATATATCATTGAACTTCTGACATGGCATCGAGACAGAATGCATTACAAATACTGGAGTAATATCAAGCGGCGGTGGCGTGAGGGAGTTGCCAATACTGGTTTCAAACCACGTTTCTTAGCCCAATCACTTTCTAAATTGGGTAATTTTATTATGAGGTTGCAGCGTCGACGATCTGTAAGTGCACTGTTCGTCTGATACTATATATTCTAGCGATCATTGTCTATATTCGGTGTTACTGTATTTGTCTGGACAAAAAACCATTTAATTCAGAGGTAATGTCGTACCTCGATTTGCAAAGTGGGTATAGCTTTTAGTATGGATACTTGTATACACCTGAAGAACCAAGACCGCTTGTGATGGTAATATGGTTGTGTTTTTTAACATCACGCTGTTTGTAAGACGATTATGCCTCCCTTTCTAGGACACAGTGGTACCACTCGCAAGAAAACTTATTAGACATGTCCACCCATCGTTGATTTTCGGTCAGTATTATTTATTATCGCCGGCAATCAGTTATTGACGAAATATTATACATAGTAATAGGGAATGTGTGATAGGTTCGCCTTGAATATCAGGCTTATAAAGTATGTGTTTGTGTTCAGACACGTGCAAAGGAAATAACTATGTCCAGTCGTAAGGAAGGTATGGATTTGACGTGGAATACTGTGATGGCGAAGGGAGGCATATGTCAAGTCATAAGAATGGTACAAATATTTCTATTTCCATAGCCGCGACCACTGAACGCGGGTGAAAGTCAACTTTATATCAACGTAGCATAATTCCAAAGCGCAGCCTCCATACGCTAGACACATCATGGCAGCACATGTCTTTACCTCCTATGACACTGTAGCACACTGCACATTGCTCCTTACAAGACATTACACGGCCCTTTAACTAAGCATAACTACACATCCCTGCTCTCGCCTTGTTGCCCGACCAGCCATCAAAAAACCTTCTCAATATTATTCCTACTTTACAACTTTTTAAAAAAAAATAAGATCTAATTTACACCTCCCACCGCACCTAACCTCACACCCGTCCCACCATCAACATAAGCAAACGTCCTTAATCCTATCTTGACACTCATATATCACCCCACAAACCATGCCCATCAATCAATTTACCATTCTCATCCCCTCTTTTCGAATTACAAACGTAGCCTCTATCTAAACACCAATCAACTCATCTTTCTCGCACTTTCAACAGTAAAAATAATTTTACACACACCCAGAATACCAAACCCAATTAAAGATTCAAACTTTTATACAAAGCATCAAGCACATACGACAATATTCAAAGCCTGGTCCCTGATCTCTGCAATTTAAGTCAGAGAAAGACATATCTATTACCGTCTGCAGCCTGTCTATAAACAGAACGATCTCAGATACTACAACAGGACCTTGTTTTGACCATTCGCCGGAAATGCGCGCAATGTTGTACACCTCAAACTAGGTACAAGTACAACAGATCCTCAACACCCTATCATCTTTATCCTCTATCATCAAACAGTGAAAAAGTCACGAAGGCACCAATGCGATCCACCTCCAGCGGGGACAAACGGAATTAACAATACTCACCCCTAATAACTCAGAGTGCAACCATTAAAGAATTCCTAACAGCTCACCAAATCCAACACCTCAAACTACAAATGCCTATATGAACAAGATCATATTAAATACACCCACACGCTACAGAGAGCCCTTTAAAGTTTGATCACTCATACTCTAAGCGAATGTGAAGCTGCCTCTGGCCCTTTCTCAAACAATGTTTTCTAACACGCTTTTGCACACTGCCGAGCATTTCGTCTTTCTGCCGCGGCTTCGAAGTCATTGTCTGATTCTAAACAGACATTAACACGGACTGATGCACGGTCTCTCATAGGAAACTATTCCTTACACCTTATAAATCATATTCTTACAGTTGATAGCATAACATTGAATGATTTTAAATAAAGGACACCCACAACACAAGGAAAATAGAAGAGCCTGCTGGCGTTGTAGCCACTTCCCTCAAAAGTGACTGACCACCTCTACATTTAAAATCGTATTTCGCAGTGACCGAATAGTTTATAACTCTGCATTCCATTTCTAGTGATTGGTCATTTCTGCACACAAGTACAGGATCTCCGTTTTCGGTGCTAGTAACCCTGGAAGTTGCGGTCCATCAACCAAAATTTCTCCCCCAACTCAAGCAAACATTGTCAGTCAATCATTATGTCGTACCCAATGCACAGATGCTATGGATAAGACACCACTTATCTACTGTAATATTATCCATCACAGCTGATATCGCGAAAAATTTTACAGTAAGTCCAACACTGGCCAATCATGTGACAGCTTGTTTGTTTAATTTCAGTATCATAGCTAAACCATACATCCTCTACTTTGCAAGTATCATTGAAATCATTCATAGATGACTGCTCAACACGTCCATTCACACTTAATTATCGAACACATAAAGACGATCAAATTATACCAGACAACGCTATACATATTTACAAGACCTCGTGCATAGTACTCGATCAATCTCTCTGCGTATGGCGGTCACGGAGCTATCTAGTCCTCTTACGTTAAAAGACCATCCTCACCTCGGCATTGACCTACCTACCCCGCAACATCGCTACCCAATTATTCCTCAACCGAGCAGACGAATACAGCTACACTCCACCTCTCTTGACTGAATAGAGCTTTCCTAGTCCTAATCCATCCAAGTGCACCACATTTCTCGAAATGTAACCAAGTCTTGGAGCTTAGCACACCATATCGATCTATAGTAACAGATCTCAAAGTGCCTTAATTTAATAGCATACAGTTAAGAAGAACAAGAATGGAGCGATATTTATACACAACATAGTTTGATAGATTTTTAAGCAAATCATCCAATCTATCATGTGTAAAGTATTGTTCTAGAGTCCATGATCGGTGCATCGAAAGTTCCGGTAGGGGAGAGAGAGAGAGAGAGAGAGAGAGAGAGAGAGAGAGAGAGAGAGAACATAAACACACACACTCCTAAGTTTAGAAAGTTCAGCACTTAAAAACGGGCAATAACCCTAGATCGCTTACTTTTCCGTCCTGTCAGACTTACATCCTTCTCCCCGGTCACCTTACGCTGAGCTATCTCTACCCCAATCGTAAAACTTTTCCTTTCTATGATACGAGCCCAATATAGCCCTGAGGACACGTCTAGTGCCCAATGATCACACCAGATCACGAGTCAGAAATAATACTATTACTCCATCAGGTCTATATAAAAAAGGATAGTTATTAGCAGCCGGTACATCCTACAAGCAAACAGATACGTATAACAGCTGCGTCTAACATGTGCAAATTAAAAGTCATCCTGTCACCGATTCTGTAAACACCAGTCTTTCGGGTAAGTGTGTACACAATGATTACAGCCCCTCACAAATATTCACAGCTAACTTAGTTATGACGCTGAAGTCTCGATTTTACACCAAGCATGCGACAGGGTGGGGGTCGCGTAGATCAAAGTGCATTTAGAAAATATGGCGGGAATTTTGAATTTTGCGGAGAAAATAGTCCAATTGTGCTACGTGCACTAACCTAAGCCTCCAGAAGAAAAAAAATGGCGGGAAGTTTCAATTCCAGCAGGATAATGGATGCAAAGACCGTACTTGTCTTTTTATTATTATTGATTATCATTCATTAACATTCATTATTTATTATCATTTATTATTATTTATTATTATTGACCTGCCTCCACCGGAAAATTCCCTCCAAATTCAAAATCCAACATGATAATGGCTGCAAAACCTTACTTTTGTTTATTACACAGCTCTACAAAATAAAATTTTTTTTTCGTTGCCAGGGAAGTTTGGACGAAAATGGGATATTGTTATAATACTCATTCCGAGTATATTTGTACTTTTTCCAAATTGGCTCTGGTTTTTGAGATATAGGTTATTTGTGGAAATGAGAGTTTCATGTGGATAATATCGAGTGCAGGGTCCATATATGGTGTAATGTATTTGCTACCTGTTTTTTAATTAGTGATATTGTACTATCTTTATTAAACAATTGTGCTCAGGGAGTGCATCTGTGTGGTTGAGGATTACATCATGCAAACATCACACTGTCAGCATGTGTTCAGTCCTGTTGTGCGGTGCGTGTGTTGAAGATATTGAGGGTTGTGCAGATTTGAATTCGGCGGTACTCGACATTCATTTGTTGGCCGAGGTAATCCCCGCAACAGCCGATAGGTAGCGTTCAGTGTAAACAAGAAAAATGGTGATGGTCGAAAGTCACACACATGTGCAGTGCAGCTTCAAGGAGATAGAACCTTTTCATCGTGACGTAGCAAATAAGAGGTGAGTATTCATTTCACACAAAACAATTAATGATGTCTGTTGGATGTGATTGACATGCAAATACAAGAAAGTTCTGCATAATATGTATCATTTGTGCAATTTTGTTTTAGGAAAACATGAGTTCTTCACGCCGTCTTTGCGTGAACCATCCAGATGAGTTCTGCTACATTTGTGGTGAATACGCAGAACTCTTAGCATCCAGGCTTAAGGAAAAGAACTGTCTTCATCCAAGTGTTAAAATAACAGCTTACCGGGCGAGAGAAGAAAACCTTCTTCCATACTTCAACCAAGAAGACGTTATAGTGTATTGCAGCAATATACCTGGACTTTTACTTGAATTGGGGCTGCCGGAATATAGACCAGAGGACTGGCGTCTCTTCATAGACAGTTCCACTAGAAGTTTAAAATGTGTTCTCCTACACAATGGCAATCGTTACGCATCTATTCCAATTGCCCACTCAACAAAACTTTGTGAAGCATATGCTAACATCAAGATGGTTCTGCAGAAAATTCAGTATATGCAGCACCAGTGGTTGATTTGTGTTGATTTGAAAATGGTGAACTTCTTGCTTGGACAACAAAGTGGATATACAAAGCACCCATGTTTTATCTGCATGTGGGATAGTAGGGCAAAGCACGAACATTGGAAGCAGAAAACATGGCCTCCAAGGGAACATATGGCTGTTGGTGAAGCAAACATCATTAATGAACCTCTGGTTAGTAGGGACAAGATTTTTCTTCCACCATTACATATTAAGTTAGGACTAATGAAGCAATTCACCAAAGCTTTAGACAGAAATGGTAATTGCTTCACATACATCTGCAATACGTTCAGTGGACTCAGTAGTGAAAAACTTAAGGCAGGAATATTTGATGGTCCTCAAATTCGCAGGCTCATCAACGATACCAATTTTACAAGTGTCATGACTGTCACTGAAGCACATCGGCCTGGAACAGTTTTGTCGGTGTTGTAAAATGTTTTTTGGGCAATCATAAAGCTCCCAATTACGAGGAACTGGTCAAAAACATGCTCAATAACTTTCAAAACTTAGGAGCTAACATGAGCATAAAATTGCACTTCCTTCACAGCCACTTGGATCGATTTCCTCGTAATCTAGGTGATTTCAGTGAGGAACAAGGAGAGCGGTTCCATCAAGATATGAAAGGAATAGAGGAAAGATATAAAGGAAGATGGGACAGGCATATGATGGCAGATTATTGCTGGAATCTGCAACGTGACTGTCCTGAAGAGACCTATAAAAGGGAAGCGTGCAGGAAGCGGTTCGTCATGGACGGAAAATGATATACTTATAGAGAAACTTTTCAATTATGTTTTATACGTGGACAAATGCCTATCAGGTTTTCATAGAAGCTATTTATAAAGATTATTTTCTTTTTTCATTGTAGTTCGTAGCGCTCGAGTTCAGTATTAGCAATTTTTTCTAATTTTTTGAATAAATCATGCATTATCTCAAAAACTAGAGCCAAACTGCATAAATGGTTGCTATATTCGTCCTCAGCACCACTAACCCATCCTAAAGCCACTCAAATATCCTTGGCAAGAAAATGAGTGTTGACCAGTGTTATTCATTAGCATTTATTAACATTCATTATCATTCATTGTCATTTATTATCATTCATTATCATTCATTATCATTTATTATCATTCATTATCATTTATTACTATTATTATTAGAAATAATACTATTACTCCATCAGGTCTATATAAAAATGATAGTTATTAGCAGCCAGTACATCCTACAAGCAAACAGATACGTATAACAGCAGCGTCCAACATGTGAAAATTAAAAGTCATCCCGTCACCGACTCTGTGAACACCCGCCTGTCGGGTAAGTGTGTACACAATGATTACAGGCCCTCACAAATACACACAGCTAACTTAGTTATGACGCTGAAGTCTCGATTTTACACCAAGCATGCGACAGGGTGGGGATCGCGTAAATCAGAGTGCATTTAGAGGAATGTGTCAACCTTCATCACACATGAGAGGGAAGTCCTCTGAAGAACGACGGGTTCACCGTTAACGATCGCAAGTAGATAGCGCTTTAAACCACATACCAAACACGTAGCCGCATATGACTAGAACGCTGGCTATATCACGTGACTAAAGCATCCAAATAGAATACTGGAGAAAAAATCTACCTTCAAAAACTTGTCCTTCTCTAGAATAAATGAGTCAACGTCTGAATAGTACCTAGTTGCAGCTCTGTCTCAATCGATCATCCCGTACGTCCTCTGTTATGATTCAACACAGATGTGAGTAAGTTTAGACGTTAATGATTCTCTGTCCTCCTGAAAAGCATCAAATACAGTATTCAACTCGCGTGTATCACTGCTACCTCAGTAGAGATGCACTATAATACGAACTCAACGAGAACAAATTGACTGCCTTCCTTATTCGGCTCGCTTCGAAGCGAGGCCTGCATGTGCAAAGAGATACAGAAAACAGAGCAAGCGCTCTCCGAATGTGGACGTGACTGGATACGCCTTGGTTACATTTAGAGACAAATTTAGAACACAGAACGATAACTTATGTCGCGGTCGCATGGATGGATCTGACATAAAATCGAAAGAAATGCGAAAACTGATTAGCGCATAGATATAAACTAACCTAATATACACCGAAATATGGTGAAAATGAGAACGTACTTGCTTATCTTCTGGTTCGCAGGGGGGAATTTATACATGGAGTCAAGTATGCGGCAGCAAGAGGAATGCAGGAAAACGATGTCTTCAAAGCGAGCCGAATAAGGAAAGCAGTCAATTTGTTCTCGTTGAGTTCATATTATAGTGCATCTCTACTGAGGTAGCAGTGATACACACAAGTTGAATACTGTATTTGATGCTTTTCAGGAGGACAGAGAATCATTCACGTCTAAACTTACTCACATCTGTGTTAAATCATAACAGAGGGTGTACGGGATAATCGATTGAGACAGAGCTGCAACTAGGTACGATTCAAACGTTGACTCATTTATTCTAGAGAAGGACAAGTTGTTGAAGGTAGATCTTTTGGGTGCTTCAGTCACGTGATATAGACAGCGGCTACGTGTTTGGTATGTGGTTTAAAGCGCTGTCTCCTTGCGATCATTAATGGTGAACCCGTCGGTCATCAGAGGACTTCCCTCTCATGTGTGATGAAGGTTGACACATTCCTCTAAATGCACTTTGATTTACGCGATCCCCACCCTGTCGCATGCTTGGTGTAAAATCGAGACTTCAGCGTCATAACTAAGTTAGCTGTGTGTATTTGTGAGGGCCTGTAATCATTGTGTACACACTTACCCAACAGACGGGTGTTTACAGAGTCGGTGACGGGATGACTTTTAATTTTCACATGTTGGACGCTGCTGTTATACGTATCTGTTTGCTTGTAGGATGTACCGGCTGCTAACAACTATCATTTTTTATATAGACCAGATGGAGTAATAGTATTATTTCTGACTCGTGATCTGGTGTGATCATTGGGCACTAGACGTGTCCGCAGGGCTATATTGGGCTCGTATCATAGAAAGGAAAAGTTTTACGATTGGGGTAGAGATAGCTCAGCGTAAGGTGACCGGGGAGAAGGATGTAAGACTGACAGGACGGAAAAGTAAGCGATCCAAGGTTATTGCCCGTTTTTAAGTGCTGAACGTTCTAGTCTTAGGAGTGTGTGTGTGTTTATGTTCTCTCTCTCTCTCCCTCTCTCCTACCGGAACTTTCGATGCACCGATCATGGACTCTAGAACAATACTTTACACATGATAGATTGGACGATTTGCTTAAAAATCTATCGAACTATGTTGTGTATAAATATCGCCCCGTTTTTGTTGTTCTTAACTGTATGCTATTAAATTAAGGCACTTTGATATCTGTTCCTATAGATCGATATGGTGTGCTAAGCTCCAAGACTTGGTTACATTTCGAGAAATGTGGTGCACTTGGATGGATTAGGACTAGGAAAGCTCTATTCAGTCAAGAGAGGTGCAGTGTAGCTGTATTCGTCTGCTCGGTTGAGGAATTACTGGGTAGCGATGTTGTGGGGTAGGTAGGTCATTGCCGAGGTGACGATGGTCTTTTAATGTAAGAGGACTAGATAGCTCCGTGACCGCCATACGCAGAGAGATTGATCGAGTACTATGCGCGAGGTCTTAGAAATATGTATAGCGTTGTCTGGTATAATTTGATCGTCTTTATGTGTTCGATAATTAAGTGTGAATGGATGTGTTGAGCAGTCATCTATGAATGATTGCAATGATACTTGCAAAGTAGAGGATGTATGGTTTAGCTATGATACTGAAATTAAACAAAGAAGCTATCACATGATTGGCCAGTGTTGGACTTACTGTAAAATTTTTCGCGATATCAGCTGTGATGGATAATATTACAGTAGATAAGTGGTGTCTTATCCATCGCATCTGTGCATTGGGTACGACATAGTGATTGACTGACAATGTTTGCTTGAGTTGGGGGAGAAATTTTGGTTGATGGACCGCAACTTCCAGGGTTGCTAGCACCGAAAACGGTGATCCTGTACTTGTGTGCAGAAATGACCAATCACTAGAAATTGAATGCAGAGTTATAAGCTATTCGATCACTGCGAAATATGAGTTTAAATGTAGAGGTGGTCAATCACTTTCGAGGGAAGTGGCTACAACGCCAGCAGGCTCTTCTATTTTCCTTGTGTTGTGGGTGTCCTTTATTTAAAATCATTCAATGTTATGCTATCGACTGTAAGAATATGATTTATAAGGTGCAAAGTATAGTTTCCTATGAGAGACCGTGCATCAGTCCGTGTTAATGTCTGTTTAGAATCAGACAATGACTTCG
This sequence comes from Schistocerca piceifrons, assembly GCF_021461385.2. Taxonomy (NCBI): domain Eukaryota; kingdom Metazoa; phylum Arthropoda; class Insecta; order Orthoptera; family Acrididae; genus Schistocerca; species Schistocerca piceifrons. Next base: position 635,166,686 of record NC_060149.1, read on the forward strand.
AAGCCGCGGCTGAATGACGAAATGCTCGGCAGTGCGCAAAAGCGTGTTAGAAAACATTGTTTGAAAAAGGGCCAGAGGCAGCTTCACATTCGCTTAGAGCATGGGTGATCAAACTTTAAAGGGCTCTCTGTAGCGTGTGGGTGTATTTAATATGATCTTGTTCATATAGGCATTTGTAGTTTGAGGTGTTGGATTTGGTGAGCTGTTAGGAATTCTTTAATGGTTGCACTCTGAGTTATTCGGGGTGAGTATTGTGAATTCCGTTTGTCCGCGCTGGAGGTGGATCGCATTGGTGCCTTCGTGACTTTTTCACTGTTTGATGATAGAGGATAAAGATGATAGGGTGTTGAGGATCTGTTGTAATTGTACCTAGTTTGAGGTGTACAACATTGCGCGCATTTCCGGCGAATGGTCAAAACAAGGTCCTGTTGTAGTATCTGAGATCGTTCTGTTTATAGACAGGCTGCAGACGGTAATAGATATGTCTTTCTCTGACTTAAATTGCAGAGATCAGGGACCAGGCTTTGAATATTGTCGTATGTGCTTGATGCTTTGTATAAAAGTTTGAATCTTTAATTGGGTTTGGTATTTCTGGGTGTGTGTAAAATTAATTTTACTGTTGAAAGTGCGAGAAAGATGAGTTGATTGGTGTTTAGATAGAGGCTACGTTTGTAATTCGAAATGAGGGGATGAGAATGGTAAACTGATTGATGGGCATGGTTTGTGGGGTGATATATGAGTGTCAAGATAGGGTTGAGGACGTTTGCGTATGTTGATGGTGGGACGGGTGTGAGGTTAGGTGTGGTGGGAGGTGTAAATTAGATCTTATTTTTTTTAAAAAAAGTTGTAAAGTAGGAATAATATTGAGAAGGTTTTTAGATGGCTGGTCGGGCAACAAGGCGAGAGCAGGGATGTGTAGTTATGTTTAGTTAAAGGGCCGTGTAATGTCTTGTAAGAAGCAATGTGCAGTGTGCTACAGTGTCATAGGAGGTAAAGACATGTGCTGCTATGATGTGTCTAGCGTATGAAGGCTGCGCTTTGGAATTATGCTACATTGATGTAAAGTTGACTTTCACCCGCGTTCGGTGGTCGCTGCTCGGGATCGCAGTCCTGGACGGACGTATGTGTGTGCTTTGACCGCTGACGAGCGCGTTGACCGCGCCAACTCACGCTTACGGAAGCCGAGCAGGGGCTGTACACGCTCTGAAATCAGACAGATGGCTGACATCATGATCCAGTGGGCAGGGTGCAGAGTGGGGGTACCTGCGCTCATCTGCTGAGTTATTTTGCGAGCGGATCTGCAGGCTCTGCTATGCGTTATTACGATAGTTTGCGAGTAATGAGCGTATCTACACATCTGCGTGATGTATTATTTAGTAGCAGTTTGCTATAGTGTGTACTGAAATTATGATTGGGTGCATGTCTGTGGGCTGTGCAACGCGGTCCAGGGCACATCTGGGTTTGGTGTTTTGTGATAGCGTGATAGATACTCTGTATGGTTAAATAAGATGTTCGAAAAAAATAAATAGTGTTCTCAATGATTACATGCGCCTGCAGCACAGATCAGAGTGATTTGGTTTTTCCGTCACCATCTCGGTTGCATGCGAGTAGTAAATGTTTTCCCGGCCGCGTTAATTGTAGGTGTCAACGAGCTATGAGCCATTCTGAGAATAGACGTGAAGGCAGGTCCAGACCTGAGACGCCGGCGGTATACATGAGAAGAGCAATGCAGCTTTTACATGTGTCGGCTGTCACGAGCGCTCGGAAGATGAACTTGGCTGGAGACTCTGGAATCCCCTTCCCCACCGGCGCAGCGCGCGCGGCCTGCCTTGGAGTGTAATCTAAGGCGCATAGGCGATATCAATTTCTCCGGTGATAGGTGCGAATGCGACTGTGTTGAGGTCATGTTTGGGGGAGACCGAGCAGAGACTTTTGGTTGGTTTGGCAGCTGGTGGTGTTTGGGCGCGTCTGTTGCACTATTTTGCGAGCATGTCTGTGCACTGTGCAGTGCTTCATTTGGAGAGCTTAAGAGTACAGAGCTCGTCTGCTGATATTGTGTGCTGCATTATTTAAGAGCTGTTTGCTATTGTGTGGTGAAATTAGGAGTTGTTTACGTGTTTGTGGCCTGTGTCAGATGACCACAGTCGGATCAGTGCAGGTGTTTTAGTGACAAATATACTCCACGACTAAATAAAAGGGCTCCAGATAAATAGAGTGCAGCAGTTCGTTACTTCCCCGAACAGCACAGCACAGTCTGAGCTGTTTTTGCGCAATAACGGCAATCTGGTCAGAATGTGAGTGAGTAGACAAATGACTGGACAAATTTATCTGTAGAGGAGTTACCGGTCTGGAATGGAATGAATATCTTGATGGGTGTGGTTGTGTTGCCAAGTGTAGTGCACTACTGGAGTTCAGAAACTGCCTTATGTCAGCCTTACATATCGAAACATATGAGAAGTAAAAGTTTGAAAAAGATATGTAGCAAATAAATAAAGTACACTCGTTGTTCTTTTCATCAGCCTATGCACTGAAATTATTTCCGAAAATTAGCAGTTGTTTGGCTATTTGGAGGTAAATGTTTTGCATTATTTACGAGCGGTTTGCATGTCTGTAGGCTGGGCTATGAGTTATTTTTAACTGTTTACAATTAGCAAGCGTGTGTCTAGAACATTGTAAATGAGTTATGTAGGAGTGTTTTGCAGGTCTGTACGATGTGGGACATGTCAGTGTGATATATATACTCCATTCCTAAATAAAGTAAATTCGTTCCTCGGTGCGTGGACCTAGTGCAGGGTGAGTCCATTTACCAGAAACGTGTAGGAAGAGGTTGAGTGCTGGTGGCTTAGTTTGAAACAATTTTCTTTGGTTGGTGGCGGAAGCGTAAGTGAGCTTTGTTTACCGGCAGATTTCAAACTTGGCTCTGGTTACTAGGAGGAGGAGGTGGCGTTCTGGTCCTCGAAAAGTAGTTGATATTAGGGTGTTGAACACGTTTGCATACGTATATGAAATTGTAAATTCAATTATTTAATATAGCTGAGGTGGTGAGAGTGAATTAGCGAGCGTTCTCGCGACGAGCAAACACGCTGTTATACGGTCATGATGGATTCCACTGTCAGTCAAACTCTGGCGCCAAACGTATCCTTTGTACGGCACGCAGTCGACAGGTTCCATCGTGTCCGGCGTTAAGTGCTCGCGGGCGTGGTCGACCGTTTGTGGCGGTACACTCAGATGCCGCTCGCTACCACCTACCTGGCAACTAGCCATGGGGGTGTGCTTGATGTCAGTGGGCCAGGGAGCGGGCTCAGGCGGCCGCGCGTACATCAGCTGCGCTCTGGAGTTTTGCTGTGTGAGCATGGGGAAGTCAGTTGGGACACACCTGCATGACCATAATGTCTGGAATAAAGAGACATTTTCCATGTATTTACAGAAGGCTATGTCCGTCGTGGGGGTGTGTGACGTAAGCGGGGCGGCGGCGCAGCGATTGTACAGTTATAACGCGCGCACGTGAGAGCGAGTCAATTAGTGGGCGTTCTAGTGCAGTCCAAAGGTGCTGTTATATAGTCATGGCGGATTCCACTGTCGAGCAAACTTTGCCGCCAAAAGTGTAGCACTGCGTTCTCGCTCACACAGGGACACGTGGCGAACGGCTGTGTGAGGTCGGCATCGACAGGTTTGAACGTGGTGCTGAAAGTGTTGCAGGGAAACGGCCGACCGTTGTGCCATTCAGCTCCGAGGCAGACCATTTTGGTAGGAAATGTGTCGAGGCAACGAATGCACGTGGTGAGCAGACAAGGGGCCGCTGTGACGTCAAACTCAACAAGTTCCAGCGTGTCCAGCGAAAACATGTTTACGCCGTGGGAGCAATCGCTGGGCTCGCCCCCCGCACTAGTGACCGGCCACCTCACGTGACAGGCGTAGGCCGTGTCTCCGCGTGCTGCCCAGGGGGTGGCGAGGATTTGAACTAATTCAGTTGGAGCGCGGACGTCGTGGTGACTGCACTGCGATATCAAAGATGTGTGTGCTGACTGTGTTGGAGAACAAGTGATGTCCGTACTGCTTGAAATAAAGTCTTCAGTCCCTTCCCCCTGCAAAATCAAAGGACGTGAATTATGTTACTATGAGTGCAGTTTATTATTTGACACGATTATGATAGGCTACCAGTGAAAAAAAAAGATAAGTGACGGAGAAAGCTCGTACATGTGATCAATTATTGTGTTGGGGATTTGAACTTGTGATAGATTTTAGTTATGGATGTAAGGAGAATGGCTTTCTCACCGAGAAAATCGGACATCTTGAATAAATAATAAATGATAATAATACATAGAAGTACAGTTTTCGAGAGAATATCGTGTTGGAATTTGAATTTGGTGCAATTTTGTAGTGGAGGTAGGCCTGTAATAATAAATGATAATGAATGATAATAAATGATAATGAATGATAATAAATGATAATGAGTGATAATGAATGTTAATAAATGATAATGACTAATAAACAAAAGTTAGGTTTTGCAGCCATTATCGTGTTGGAATTTGAATTTGGAGGGAATTTCTAGTGGAGGCAGGTCAATAATAATAAATAATAAATAATAAATAATAAATAATAATAGAAGAAGAATGGGTAACTTTGAGGGATGAAGTAGTGAAGGCAGCAGAGGATCAAGTAGGTAAAAGGACGAGGGCTAGTAGAAAACCTTGGGTAACAGAAGAAATATTGAATTTAATTGATGAAAGGAGAAAATATAAAAATGCAGTAAGTGAAACAGGCAAAAAGGAATACAAACGTCTCAAAAATGCGATCGACAGGAAGTGCAAAATGGCTAAGCAGGGATGGCTAGAGGACAAATGTAAGGATGTAGAGGCCTATCTCACTAGGGGTAAGATAGATACCGCCTACAGGAAAATTAAAGAGACCTTTGGAGATAAGAGAACGACTTGTATGAATATCAAGAGCTCAGATGGAAACCCAGTTCTAAGCAAAGAAGGGAAAGCAGAAAGGTGGAAGGAGTATCTAGAGGGTCTATACAAGGGCGATGTACTTGAGGACAATATTATGGAAATGGAAGAGGATGTAGATGAAGATGAAATGGGAGATATGATACTGCGTGAAGAGTTTGACAGAGCACTGAAAGACCTGAGTCGAAACAAGGCCCCGGGAGTAGACAATATTCCATTGGAACTACTGACGGCCGTGGGAGAGCCAGTCCTGACAAAACTCTACCATCTGGTGAGCAAGATGTATGAAACAGGCGAAATACCCTCAGACTTCAAGAAGAATATAATAATTCCAATCCCAAAGAAAGCAGGTGCTGACAGATGTGAAAATTACCGAACTATCAGCTTAATAAGTCACAGCTGCAAAATACTAACACGAATTCTTTACAGACCAATGGAAAAACTAGTAGAAGCCAACCTCGGGGAAGATCAGTTTGGATTCCGTAGAAACACTGGAACACGTGAGGCAATACTGACCTTACGACTTATCTTAGAAGAAAGATTAAGGAAAGGCAAACCTATGTTTCTGGCATTTGTAGACTTAGAGAAAGCTTTTGACAATGTTGACTGGAATACTCTCTTTCAAATTCTAAAGGTGGCAGGGGTAAAACACAGGGAGCGAAAGGCTATTTACAATTTGTACAGAAACCAGATGGCAATTATAAGAGTCGAGGGACATGAAAGGGAAGCAGTGGTTGGGAAGGGAGTAAGACAGGGTTGTAGCCTCTCCCCGATGTTGTTCAATCTGTATATTGAGCAAGCAGTAAAGGAAACAAAAGAAAAATTCGGAGTAGGTATTAAAATTCATGGAGAAGAAATAAAAACTTTGAGGTTCGCCGATGACATTGTAATTCTGTCAGAGACAGCAAAGGACTTGGAAGAGCAGTTGAATGGAATGGACAGTGTCTTGAAAGGAGGATATAAGATGAACATCAACAAAAGCAAAACAAGGATAATGGAATGTAGTCTAATTAAGTCGGGTGATGCTGAGGGAATTAGAGTAGGAAATGAGGCACTTAAAGTAGTAAAGGAGTTTTGCTATTTGGGGAGCAAAATAACTGATGATGGTCGAAGTAGAGAGGATATAAAATGTAGGCTGGCAATGGCAAGGAAAGCGTTTCTGAAGAAGAGAAATTTGTTAACATCCAGTATTGATTTAAGTGTCAGGAAGTCATTTCTGAAAGTATTTGTATGGAGTGTAGCCACGTATGGAAGTGAAACATGGACGATAAATAGTTTGGACAAGAAGAGAATAGAAGCTTTCGAAATGTGGTGCTACAGAAGAATACTGAAGATTAGATGGGTAGATCACATAACTAATGAGGAAGTATTGAATAGGATTGGGGAGAAGAGAAGTTTGTGGCACAACTTGACCAGAAGAAGGGATCGGTTGGTAGGACATGTTCTGAGGCATCAAGGGATCACCAATTTAGTATTGGAGGGCAGCGTGGAGGGTAAAAATCGTAGAGGGAGACCAAGAGATGAATACACGAAGCAGATTCAGAAGGATATAGGTTGCAGTAGGTACTGGGAGATGAAAAAGCTTGCACAGGATAGAGTAGCATGGAGAGCTGCATCAAACCAGTCTCAGGACTGAAGACCACAACAACAACAACAATAATAAATGATAATGAATGATAATAAATGACAATGAATGATAATGAATGTTAATAAATGATAATGAATGATAATGAATGATAATAAATGACAATGAATGATAATGAATCTTAATAAATGATAATGAATAATAAACAAAAGTAAGATTTTGCAGCCATTATCATGCTGGAATTTGAATTTGGAGAGAATTTTCTAGTGGAGACAGGTCAATAATAATAAATAATAATAAATGATAATAAATAATAATAAATGATAATGAATGTTAATAAATGATAATGAATAATAATAATAAAGACAAGTACGGTGTTTACATACATTATCCTGTTGGAATTGAAGCTTCCCGCCATTCTTTTTTCTTCTGGAGGCGTAGGTTAGTGGACGTAGCACAATTGGACTATTTTCCCGCCAAAATTCAAACTTCCCACCATTTTTTTCTTGAGGTTAGGTTAGTGGATGTAGCACAATTGACCTATTTTCCCGCCAAAAGCCGCCATCTTGAATGACGTCATGCGATGTTGCCAAGTCTACATGCCGCCATCTTGGATGACGTAATCGCCGCCATCTTGAATAAATTTGGCAACTATGGAGAGTGGGGTGGCAAGCCCCTTGTCCCCCTACTATGAGCATGTGATGTCCTTCAAGACCTTCAGCGGGTATTTTAAATTTAAAGTGGGATAGAGTTGCGGTAGGTATACTACTGATCGTCCAACTATAACAACAGAATGGCAAATAAGTTTAGAATTCTTTCCTGTTTGAAAAGAAAACTCTACCGTAAATTACACACGAGAATGAGCAGCTGCCCACACGGAGTATGTGGAGATAAGGCGAGACCCGTGGTGGGTGTCGGGGTCACAGCGATGCTGCTAGCGCGAACTGATAACGCGACTCTCAGACGGCCGTAGAGCAAGCATCCGCTGCCACGTATGTGTCTCTTAACCCTTGGTATATATTTCTATGACACACGACTGTTATGTTTATCATGAATCTCACATCACAGAGTATGCTGTATGATACTGCTGCGACATTCATGTCCTAAAAAAAAAACTCTCACAAAGCGTAGAAAACCACACAAGTGGCTTGCAGTGAAATTGCTTGCATATAGAATATAGTCTGAGTTATGTGACTGGATTCGTGATTTATTGTCAGACAGGTCTCAGTTCGTAGTAATTGACGGAAAGTCATCGAGTAAAACAGAAGTTATTTCTGGCATTCCCCAAGGTAGTGTTACAGGCCCTCTTTTGTTCTTTATCTATATAAAAGATTTTGTAGACAATCTGATCTGTTATTTTAGGTTGTTTCAGCAGATAATCCTGTCATTTATCGTCTGGTAAAGTCATCAGATGATCAAAACATATTGCAAAACGATTTAGAACAGGTATCTGAATATGCAAAAATTGCGTTTATGGGCAGAACACTTTGAAAATGTAACAGATTTACTAAAGAGACTGCCTACACTACACTTGTCCGTCTTCTTTTGGAGTACTGCTGCGCGGTCTGGGATCATTACCAGATAGTTTTAACGGAGTACATCGAGAAAGTTCAACGAAGAGCAGCAGCACGTTTCGTATTATCGCAAAATAGTGGATAGAGTGTCATGGACATGATACAGGATTTGGGATGGGCAGCATTAAAACAAAGGCGTTTTTCTATGCTGCTAATTTCAATCACCTACTTTCTCCTGCGAATGCGAAAATGATGACTCCGACCTACATAGTGAGAAACGATCATCATAATAAAATAAGGGAAATCAGAGCTCGCAAGGAAAGATATAGGTGTTCGTTTTTTTCTGCGTGCTGTGCGAGAGTGGAATAATGGAGAACTATTTTGAAGATGGTTTGATGAACCTTCTGCCAGGCAATTAAGTGTGATTTGCAGAGTATCCATGTAGATGTAGAAAACAAGATTCCAAAATTTTAACTCTGTCGGCCTAAGATAAATATTGAAAGAGAAAATATGAACAATCACTATTAGTGAATTATATCAGCACAGGACGGAATTCTGATATGTGCTACGTGAGTGATCTGAAGACTTTTTAAGTAAGAGGACCAAGTACCTGGAAGGGGAGTATTTACCGGAGACAATAGTATCGTTAAGAATACACCAAGAAACTGTGTTACAGCCGTTCCTGTTTTCTTTATACATAAAAGATCTGATGGTTGGGGTGACTAGCAAACCGAGGCTGCTTGCTGATTACGCTGTAATGCACGGGGCAGTACTGTCTTTAAGTGACTGTAAGAGAATATAGGATGACTCGGAAGGAATTTCTATTTGGTGTGATGAATGGCAATTAGCTCTAAATGTGGACAACTGTAAATTAATGCAGATGAGTAGGAAAAATAATTCTGTAATGTTCGAGGACAGTATTAATGGCGTTTTACTTGATACAATCACGTCGATTAAATACCTAGACGTAACGCTACAAAGCGACGTGAAATGGAACGAACACATAAGATCGGTTGTAGGGAGGGTGAGTGGTCCACTTCGGGTTATAGAGAATCCTAGTAAAGTATAGCCCTTCTGTAAAGAAAGGCAAGGTACGACGCATTCTTGTGTACTGTACGAATGCTTGTGCAACCTACCGGGTCGGGTAAAAGGAAGACAATGAAATAATCCAGAGGCTTGCTGCTAGAGTTGTTACTGCCAGGTTCGATCAACACGCGAGTATTACGGAAATGTTACATTTACTCATTTGGGTGTACCTAGAGCGGATAAGAACATTAAGTCATCCGGGTGTATCTAGAGCGGATAAGACTTTTTTTGACGAGGCAATATTGAGAAAGTTTAGAGAAACGAGGACGTTCGGGTTTAACATCTCGTCGATTACGGTGTCGTTAGAGCTGCAGCACAAGCTCGGACACGACAATGATTGGGAGAGCATCGGCCATGGTATGTTCAGAGAGATTCATCTTAATAAATTTAGAGGAAAAGGTAAATCTAGATGGTCGGACGGGGACTTGAACCCATCTACTCCCGAATGCGAGTCCAGTGTTTTATCTACTGGGCCCCTACTTCGGATAGTTTCGTATTTCTAACATAATGTAAAGCGATGGATTAGACCCGCCATGCTTCTGTCGTGTTTCCACTTTAGTCTGATTAATAGGTAGTACAGAGTCTACCTTTGACCACGGTTCGCAAGATAGATTTCTGAACGCCTCGAAGCATGTCTGCGTTGACTGTTCTACGAAGTGTCGTGTCAAGACTTTTGAAACACTCCGCAACCGGATCAATATCTGGCTTCAACTGCGTGACGAAACCTTTTATGTCTACAGGACGTTTCCAGACCTTACAGCCGTTACAGGAACTGTAGCTTCCCGACGCACAGCGTATCAGTGGCTCAGAATAATTTTTTTATAGGCTTCATGCAAAGCCCATTCTACCAGATACAATTATGTCATATAATGATGCAGTTGTTTGACCTTCTCGTAACAGCCAGGATGTAGTATGTAACCAAATTGCATAAAGGCAAGCGAATGAAAACATAATTCCAGAAAACCCTGTTACAAAGGCTGATGGAATGGAAAATATGTGTAACAACAGACCTATTCTTGGCACTAAGAACTACACTGGGTGAAAAATAATCCTTGGTTTTTAAAATATTTTGCAGTTTAATTGTTATTGGGTGGTTGTGTTTATCTCATTCTATTAGTACAAAGAGCAGTCAAATGAAAAAGAGACAGGTGGAAAAATAACTAAACTGTTTATTATTTCAAAAGTAATCGCCATAACAGTTAATACATTTACTCCTCTATGAGACAAGACGGTCAATAACTCCAGGGAAAAATATTTGCTGTTGTCTACGGAACCATGATTGCCCCCAGGCGTGCACCTTTTCGTCCGAAACAAATCGACGGCCACGTTTGTCTTTGTTCAGAGCACCAAAGATGTGGAAATTGCATGGGGAGAGATAGGGACTATATGGACGACGTATGAGATCTTCCCAACGAAACTTCTGCGGCGTGTTCGAAACAATCTTGGCAATACGTCAGCCCGCCTGTGTACAATCATGGTTCTGTAGGCATCGGCAAACATTTTTCCATGAAGGCATTGACCGTCTTGGCTCGCAGTGAGGTAAATGTATTAAGAGTTATGTTGATTATTTTTGAGATAATAAACAGTTTACTTACTTTTTCCATATGTCTCGTTTTCATTTGACAGCCTCTTCCTTATAAATGTACAATGTCCTCTTCAATACGGCAGGAATCACAGATTGAAGCGGGTATTAATTTTAACAGACGCCTCGTTATAGTAGTATTTATGTGACACGCTCTTAGACTGCCAATAGCAAAAATTTATTTTCTCTTGAGCGTCAAACTGAGAAACCAAGGATGGCGAGAAATCTACTGCCGAAGCACACAGATCATGTGCCTTTTATATTACGATCCACGCCCACTGGCGTTGTCCACATCGTTTTTGCTTGATTGTCTAGTTTTCTATAAAAATCACGGTATGATAGGTGTATTTCGGTGGGAAGTAGGCGATGCACCATTTTTGCCAGGTGGTCTGCACTTTCGTTCTCTCTACTACCACTCAGAGTGATTTGTCTTGTCCCAGAGCGTGTATTTCACTCGTGGCAGGAGAGAGACAGCAACATTGAGATTAGACCGTGAATGATGTACTGAATATGCTTTTTACAGATAAATCCCTCCCTGTGTTTTCAGAATGATACTCGTCTCATATTTCTCTGGTACCTGGGACTGTTGTAGGAAGACTGTGAAATGGTCTCGTTTGGTAGCAGTGTTAGTGCGAGGAAACATGAGAGGCAAAACGTCACATGTTAGGTGCTGTTAGAGAAATGTTAGTAATGTCCGGAAGTACGAAAATGAGGTACCGCAACCTCGAGTAGATGCCAAAGATTCGGATTAGCTTTCCATAGCCGATTATGACAATCTGCATCCAAGTGCTGTGGTATATTAATTTCTCGCAAATGACGACGTCCATCCCATGAACTGTCAGCAAGGTCAATGCATCTGAATTATACAGGGTGTTACAAAAAGGTACGGCCAAACTTTCAGGAAACATTCCTCACACACAAATTAAGAAAAGATGTTATGTGGACATGTGTTCGGAAACGCTTAATTTCCATGTTAGAGCTCATTTTAGTTTCGTCAATATGTACTGTACTTCCTCGATTCACCGCCAGTTGGCTCAATTAAAGGAAGGTAATGTTGACTTCGGTGCTTGTGTTGACATGCGACTCATTGCTCTACAGTACTAGCATCATGCACATCAGTACGTAGCATCAACAGGTAAGTGTTCATCACGAACGTGCTTTTGCAGTCAGTGCAATGTTTACAAATGCGGAGTTGGCAGATGCCCATTTGATGTATGGATTAGCACGGGGCAATAGCCGTGGCGCGGTACGTTTGTATCGAGACAAATTTCCGGAACGACGGTGTCCCGACAGGAAGACGTTCGAAGCAATTGATCGGCGTCTTAGGGAGCACGGAACATTCCAGCCTATGACTCGCGACTGGGGAAGACCTAGAACGACGACACCTGCAATGGACGAGGCAATTCTTGGTGCAGTTGACGATAACCCTAATGCCAGCGTCAGAGAAGTTGCTGCTGTACAAGGTAACGTTGACCACGTCACTGTATGGAGGGTGCTACGGGAGAACCAGCTGTTTCCGTACCATGTACAGCGTGTGCAGGCACTATCAGCAGCTGATTGGCCTGCACGGGTACACTTCTGCGAATGGTTCATCCAACAATGTGTCAATCCTCATTTCAGTGCAAATGTTCTCTTTACGGATGAGACTTCATTCCAACGTGATCAAATTGTAAATTTTCACAATCAACATGTGTGGGCTGACGAGAATCCACACGCAATTGAACAATCACGTCATCAACACAGATTTTCTGTGAACGTTTGGGCAGGCATTGTTGGTGATGTCTTGATTGGGCCCCATGTTCTTCCACCTACGCTCAATGGAGCACGTTATCACGATTTCATACGGGATACTCTACCTGTGCTGCTAGAAAATGTACTTTTACAAGTACGACACAACATGTGTTTCATGCACGATGGAGCTCTTGCACATTTCAATCGAAGTGTTCGTACGCTTCTCAACAACAGATTCGGTGACCGATGGATTGGTAGAGGCGGACCAATTCCATGGTCTCCACGCTCTCCTGATCTCAACCCTCTTGAGTTTCATTTATGGGGGCATTTGAAAGCTCTTGTCTACGCAACCCCGGTACCAAATGTAGAGACTCTTCGTGCTCGTATTGTGGACGGCTGTGATACAATACGCCATTCTCCAGGGCTGCATCAGCGCATCAGGGATTCCATGCGGCGGAGGGTGGATGCATGTATCCTCGCTAACGGAGGACATTTTGAACATTTCCTGTAACAAAGTGTTTGAAGTCACGCTGGTACGTTCTGTTGCTGTGTGTTTCCATTCCATGATTAATGTGATTTGAAGAGAAGTAATAAAATGAGCTCTAACATGGAAAGTAAGCGTTTCCGGACACATATACACATAACATATTTTCTTTCTTTGTGTGTGAGGAATGTTTTCTGAATGTTTGGCCATACCTTTTTGTAACACCCTGTATAGAGGTTACTTTTGTGTCCACCTACGTCACGTCACCTCAATTCTATTGAGTGCATCTTTGTCGCAATCTGGAGAGATTTGCGCTCCTTTGTCTCAATCTGCATGAATTATTAGTTGTGGTTCGGTTCCAGAACACATCTGGTGTCTCCACATCTGATGTCGCGGCTGTCATCATAGCGAAAGCCGATACTTCATTCTACTAAATTAATGTCCATAAATCAATAGTTCATGACTTGAAGTGTATTCTGGCACTACCTCTCAGATATTGAAAATATAATTTATTTCCAAATTTTTATGTTTATTTCCGGAATTCATGTTCTTTTTACTTGAATCCCAGAAGGTCTGCATGGCTGTCAGTAAATGCTACGTCACTGAAAATGTAAAATTCGTCGTGGGTGTGAACTGAATGGTTTTATTTCTCCATTAAAGGATACGAGAAAAGCATAAGTATTAAGACATAGGCTCACAAGCACACAAGCTCTTTCTTGATACGCAACTATATACGAACTCAGGGTGCCAGACAGGGAGATTCAATGAACTGGAGATAAAATGCCGATTTCTTGAGAAATGCCTTAAAATAGAACAATAATGTCTATATAATCAAATTTACGTTTTACGTTGTCGATAATTTGTAGTAGTGCGATGACCATTGTAGGCACAGGAACATAAAAGCTACTCCAAACAACTACTTATCGATGTTTTTGTGTCTGTAAGGGGATATCCTTGTGTGAGGTCAAAACACAGCCTCCTTTGTATTTTATGTGGCACAATTCCAATGCACACGTAAAATTTACTGATAGCGTCTTAATGTCGTCTTTGTCTAAATATACTGTATATCGTTGTTGACCCTGATGGAGCAAACGGAATTTAAGACTCTAAAATGCGCGACAGAAACATATGCGAGAAATATTTTTGTAGGACTTCAAAATTCGCCCATCTCCTCAAGAAATTGATTGTTAGTTTCACTTACTGCAGTATGTGAAAATGAAGTAAAATATGCGATCCTGGACTCGATTTCTGGTAAATAGTCTAGACACTCAGATGTAAAATATCTGCGGTTTCTCTAAATCACTCAAGGAAAATGTCATCTTTTCTTTGAAAAGACACTGCCGATTTTCTTCCTCATCCTTGTAGAATTCGAAACTGTTCTCTGACATTAACTATTTACTTATCGTCGGAACGTTAAATCGAGAACTTACTTTTTTACGTCACGGTACAGGCACACAGGAAAGGTAACTTTATGTTTTGTTTTTATATTTACACAAAACATTATATAACCACTGTAGAACTTCTCTTTAGAAATATCTATCAGAATGATCAAGGGTGAATCAGTTAATCTTTATAAATTAAAAAAAGGAACGTGCAATCCTTCTAAACTACCAACTGGATACGTGATGGTAAGGAGCGCATTTCTCAAACACAGAATGTTCAGAAATCATTGCTTTTCAGTAATGATGTTCACTTGGATTCAAGTAAAGAGTGAAATATCTGGTGAATGTTGTGGTGTGTAGAGTAATTAGTAGGATATAAAGGGATTAGTGACAACATGAAATGCCAATGTCATAGCAAATCTGTCCACGAAGACCAAGTGCCAGAACCTATCGTTCCCCCTATGTCAAAGCCCCTAGGTACAATGCATTGTTACACATTATCATCTGAAGTAATTGGCAATCGTCTATATATACAACCGCATGCACGAATGTTAGAGTGTGTGCTACGTTAACAACGTGTTACAGTACAGTAGTGATGGAAAACATTGGGTGGAAGAATAACGTGGATGGTGGAACTTCAAATGGAGACATGTTTTGTTTTTCCTTCAAGTGCAGTCTTGTGCAGAGCCGAATACCTAACACGTTTAGGTATGGGTATGGACCAGAACGTGAGACATCCAAATATTTCCACTCAATTTATCCCATTATCCTTGAAGGTATGATTCGGCACTAAGTGTTGTACAGACATTTACCTCATCTGAAATGGCCCTTTCAAAATGGTTCAAATGACTCTAAGCACTATGGGACTTAACATCTGA
This sequence comes from Schistocerca piceifrons, assembly GCF_021461385.2. Taxonomy (NCBI): domain Eukaryota; kingdom Metazoa; phylum Arthropoda; class Insecta; order Orthoptera; family Acrididae; genus Schistocerca; species Schistocerca piceifrons. The sequence continues at coordinate 635,181,880 of NC_060149.1, forward strand.
GGTCATCAGTCCCCTAGACTTAGAACTACTTAAACCTAAGGACATCACACACATCCATGCCCGAGGCAAGATTCGAATCTGCGACCGTAGCAGCAGCGCGGTTCCAGACTGAAGCGCCTAGAACCGCTCGGCCACAACGGCCGTCGAATGGTCCTTTGACGGACCGAAGGAATATGGACAAAGGTATCTGCCATATACTTGTGTCACTGGAGATTCTTTCCTTTTCCTGGGCGTTACTGCTTATTCTCATAGAGCTAGAAAGTGAAGTTATCCTATACACTGTGGGGCCAGATTGTATTCAAGAGCGCCGGCAGTTGTGGCCGAGTGGTTCTAGGGGCTTCAGTCTGGGACCGTGCGACCGCTACGGTCGCAGGTTCGAATCCTGCCTCGGGCATGGGTGTGTGTGATTTCCTTAGGTTAGTTAGGTTTTAGTAGTTCTAAGTTCTACGGGACTGATGACCTCAGATGTTAAGTCCCATAGTGCTTAGAGCCATTTGAACCATTTTTTTGTACTCCAGATTTGCTTTCTGTTGAGTATGTGTGGGATTGGAAACCTATCTTCACCAAACCGAAAGGGACGTGGTGTGAGAGGAGTAACTATTAGACCCAGAAAAACAATTTTACGTGTTTTAAGTGCGATGCGAGAGACCAGACAAGAGCAAGCACCCGCTGGATTTTCAAAAGATTTTCCGAGCTGCATAGGAGCTGGGAGATCAACTTTGTCAGCAGCCATAGATCTACATCTATATCTACATTATCATCACTACTCCGCAATTCACATCCATGTCCTTGGCAGAGGGTTCAACGAACTACTTTTAGACTTTTTACCACTGTTCCACTCTCGAATAGTGATTTCTCTTGCGATGGTCGTTTCTCGCTATGTAGGTGGAAATAAAAAAAAAAATTTTTTCGCATTCGGAGGAAAAAGATGGTGACTGAAATGTTGCGAAAATCTAGTCTTCACAACGAAAAAAATTTTGTTTTAATGACTGCCGTCACAGCTCATATATCACATGCATCGTACTTTCTCCTCTTTTTCGCGACAACACAAAATGAGCCGCCCTCGTTTGAACTGTTTCGAGGAGTAACACAATCTTCTAGCAAATAATAAACATTCAAATTCGATTTCTGAATGAGAGATCTGCTGCGTAATCTCTACTTATATGGTGAATGAGAATGCCATCACGCATATCTACTTCGTACTATTACACTGAAATGCTAATCATTTGCGAATCCAAGCATGTGCTACACTTCATGCTGGTCTGATACTTGTTGCATGCCATCTTCATGGTGTTGCAATTGTAGTGGCCAGTGGCTCAAATTACATCTCTATTGGTAGTGAAGTCACATGGCCACCATGTAACTTAGTTTATCTTTTGTTTACAGGATGCGATGGTGACAGTTGGAACACACATCATATTGAATAAAAAGTCCACAAATGACATGGGCGAAAATTATTCATTTGAAGTACCTAGTGCCCGCAGACTCGTATCTGGAATTTCTTCCCTTAATTAACAAAATACAAAACAGAATTATCGTTGACATGTAGTAGCGAGAACTGTAGCGTTGGAAAACAACATACTGTATGTATGCAACGTGTTTATATCACGTAGTTTGTTATAGTAAAAACTTGTTTCATTTAATGTCAATGTCAGTCACGGTAAAGCCTAACCCAAAATGATCGCATTTAAAGATAGTAAAAAGTCGCCTATCGCCTATTACGAATATAAATTTACAAATTTTATTTCAGCCAAACATGTTTATGAGATCATTTAAAGAATCCTAATTGGGTTTATAATAACTTAAAGGCTGTTTCTGCGAACGGCAAGCCGGCCGGAGTGGCCGAGCGGTTAAAGGCGCTACAGTCTGGAACCGCACGACCGCTACGGTCGCAGGTTCGAATCCTGCCTCGGGCATGGATGTGTGTGATGTCCTTAGGTTAGTTAGGTTTAAGTAGTTCTAAGTTCTAGGGGACTTATGACCACAGCAGTTGAGTCCCATAGTGCTCAGAGCCATTTGAACCATTTTTTTGCGAACGGCAAGTCGGTTGGACGACGTTTGCATGGTTCCAGTAAATACCTCATGAGTGTCTGACTTCTTGTTTATTGCTGTGACGTCCTGTGTGCATTTAAGTTCCCAGATCCACATTAAGGCCAACCGCTTGTCATTAATCCAGTTAGTAAATACAAACTGAGTTTGCGTCACATTTCCGTTCTATTTCAAGCCGCTGTACTGCACTAACTACATATACTTGGTCCAGCTACCTTGTCTCTTTTGGTTTTAGCTGTGGGCCTGAAGGAATTTGGAAATTCATCTGTAATATTTTACAAGCATATATCGATGTGCATTTCATCAGGCTAAATGAGAGAAGCGAATGATCAGAACAACAACGATAACGAGTAAATTGTTGTATCAGCCTCATTCCAAAGAGTAGTCAGATATATTACAATGAGATATTACTACTGCTTCTCGCGCTGTAGCTACACATCCAGGAAGAAGTAAAAGACAAATGACTGTGTTACTACTGCTTTTTCTGCCAAAAAAGCGGTATATTTACTTCTACTGTGATGACGGGAGCTTTATCGCAGAAGTTAAAGAACGAACATTTGCACTGAGAGTGTCCTAGCAGGAAGTAAATTACAGTTCTCCTAGAAACGAGTGAGGAATCAGCTTCCTAGCAAAGACTACGAACCTCGTCTTTAACTAAATTCCTAAAATATATTAAATATTTACATCATTGCCACCACAGAAGAAGAAAATGATAGCTAAGTATATTTTTTTTAGAAAAAAAAAGATTATCCATCTACATCTACATGAGTTCTTTGCTATTTACAATAAAGTGCCTGGCAGAGGATTCAATGAACCATATTCAAGCTCTCTCTACCGTTCCACTCTCGAACGGCGCGCGGGAAAAACGAGCACTTAAAATTTTTTGTGCGAACCCTGATTTATCATATTTTATCGTGATGATCATTTCTCTCTATTTAGGTGGGTGCCAACACAATGTTTTCGCAATCGTAGGAGAAAACTGGCGATTGAAATTTCATGAGAAGATCCCGTCACAACGAAAAACGCCTTTGTTTAAGTGATTGTCACTGAATTCACGTATCTTGTCTGTGGCGCTATCTCCTCTATTTCACAATAATACAAAACGAGCTGCCCTTCTTTAAACTTTTTTGGTGTCATCCGTCAGTCTCACCTGATGCGGATCCCACACCGCACAGCAGTTCTCCAGAATAGGGCGGATAAACGTAGTGTAAGCTGTCTCTTTAATAGACCTGTTGCACCTTCTAAGTGTTCTGTCAATGAATCGCAGTCTTTGGTTTGCTCTACCCACAAAATTATCTATGTGATCGCTCTAATTTTAGTTATTTGCAATTGTAATTCCTAAGTATTTAGTTAAATTTACAGCCTTCAGATTTGTGTGAATTACCGCGTAATCGAAATTTAGCGGGTTTCTTTTAGTACTCGCATGAATAACTTAACACTTTTCTTTATTCAGGGTCAATTGTCACTTTTAGCACCACAAAGACATCTTATAAAAATAATTTTTCAATACGTTTTGATTATCTGACGACTTTAAAAGACGGTAAATGACAGCATCATTTGCAAACAATCTAAGTGGGCTACTCAGATTGTCTCCTACACTATGTGATCAAAAGTATACGGACACCCCCAAAAACATACGTTTTTCATATTAGGTGCGTTGTGCTGCCACCTACTGCCAGGTACTCTGTATCAGCGACCTCAGTAGTCATTAGATATCGTGAGAGCGCAGAATGGGTCGCTCCGCGGAACTCACGGACTTCGAACGTGGTCACGTGTTTGGGTGTCACCTGTGTCATACGTCTGTACGCGAGATTTCCACAATCCTTAACATCCCTAGGTCCATTGATTCCGATGTGATAGTTAAGTATAAACGTGAAGGGACACTACAGCACAAAAGCGTAAAGGCCGACCTCGTTTGTTGTCTGACAGAGACCGCCGACATTTGAAGAGGGTCGTAATACGTAATAGACAGACATCTATTCAGACCATCACAAAGGAATTCCAAACTGCATCAGGAGCCACTGCAAGTACTATGACAGTTAGGCGGGAGGTGAGAAAACTTGGATTTCATGGTCGAGCGGTTGCTCATAAGCCACACATCACGCCGGTAAATGCTAATCGACGCCTCGCTTGGTGTAAGGAGCGTAAACATTGGACGATTGAACAGTGGAAAAACGTTGTGTGGGGTGACGAATCACGATACACAATGTGGCGATCCGACGGCAGGGTGTTGGTATGGCGAATGCCCAGTGAACGTCATTTGCCAGCGAGTGTAGTGAGATCAGTAAAATTTGGAGGCCGTGGTGTTTCAGCGTGGTCGTGTTTTTCATGGAAGAGGCTTGCACCCCTTGTTGTTTTGTAAGGCACTATCACAGCACAGGCCTACATTGATGTTTTAAGCACCTTCTTGCTTCCCACTATTGAAGAGCAATTCGGGGATGGCGCTTGCATCTTTCAACACGATCGAGCACCTATTCATAATGCACCGCCTGTGACAGAGTGGTTACACGACAATAACATCCCTGTAATGGACTGACCTTCGCAGAGTCTTGACCTGAATCCTATAGAACACCTCTGGGATGTTTTGGAACGCCGACTTCGTGCCAGGCTACACCGACCGACATCCATACCTTTCTCAGTGCAGAATGGGCTGCCATTCCCCAAGAAACCTTCCAGCACCTGATTGAACGTATGCCTACGAGAGTAGAAGCTGTCATCAAGGCTAAGGGGGGGCCAACACCGTATTGAATTCCAGCATTACCGCTGAAGGGCGCCACGAAAGTGTATGTCTTTAATATAGATCAGGAGCAATGAAGGGCCTGTAACACTTCCTTGGAGAACGCCGGATATTACTGCTGTTTTACTCGATGGCTTTCCGTCTATTACTGCGAACTGTGACCTTTCTGACAGGAAATCACGAATCCAGTCGCACAACTGAGGCGATATTTCATAGGCACGCAGTTTGGTTAGAAGACTGCTTGTGAGGAACGGTGTCGAATGCCTTCTGGAAATTTACAAACAACAAACACGAATCAATTTGACATCCCCTATCGATAGCACTCATTACTTCGTGAGTGTAAATAGCTAGTTGTGTTTCACAGTAACGATACTATCTGAAACCATGCAGGCTGTGTCAATAAATCGTTTTCTTAGAGGTAATTCATAACGTTCGAACACAGTATATGTTCCAAAACCCTACTGCAAATCGACGTTAGTGATATGGGCCGTTAATTCTGCGGATTACTCCCATTTCCCTTTTAGGGTATTGGTGTGACTTGAGCGATTTTCCAGTCTTTAGGTATGGATCTTTCTATGAGAGTGCGGGTGTATATAATAGCTAAATATGGAGATATTGTATCAGCGTACTCTGAAAGGAACCTGACTGGTATACAATCTGGACCAGAGGCCCTGCCTTTATTAAGTGATTTAAGCTGCTTTGCTACACCGAAGGTTTCTACTTCTATGTTTCTCATCTTGGCAATTGTTCTTGATTGGTATTTAGGAATATTTACTTCGTCTTCTTTGGTGGAGGAGTTTAGGAAAACCGTGTTTAATAACTCTGCTTTAGTAGCACTGTCGTCAGTGACTTCACCGTTGTTATCGCGCAATGCAGGTATTGATTGCATTTTGCCACTGGTGTGCTTTACGTATGACCAGAATCTCTTTGGGTTTTCTGCCAGATTCCGAGGCAAACTTTCACTGTGGAAATTATTAAAAGCATACGCATTGTAGTACGCTCTATATTTCGCACTTCTGCAGAACTTTCCGAATTTGGAGGATTTTGCGTTCGTTTAAAAATTATCATGCTGTTTTCGTTGCTTCTGCAACAGCGATCTGACACGTTTTGTGTACCATGGGGGATCAGTACCATCACTTATTAATTTATGTGGTATATATCTCTCAATTGCCGTAGGTACTATCTCTTTGAAATCATTCCACATCTTATCAACACTTACGTGATCAGATCGTAAGGAGTGGATCTATTAAAAAGGCGTTAAGAGCTTTTTTATAAGCTTTTTTAAATGTTTTGCATTTCTTTTTGATGATTGCGGGTGTTACGGTATTCAGCCTAGCAGCAACTGCCTTGTGGTCGCTAATCCCTGTATTCGTCATGATACCCCCTATTTGTCCACGATTATTTGTTGCTAAGAGGTCAAGTATGCTACCGCAACCATTTACGCTTCGAGTGGGCTCATGAACTAATTGTTCAAAATAATTTTCAGTACAATTTCGGATAACATTTTATGCCTGCTGCCGGCTTTAAACGTTTAATTTTTCCAGCATATCGAGGGTAGATTGAAGTCACCACCAATTATAATTGTATGAATTGGGTATCGATTTGAAATGAGACTCAAGTTTTCTTTGAATTGTTCAGCAACTATATCTTCAGAATCAGAGGGTCCGTAAAACGATCCAATTAATAATTTAGTCCGATTGTCAAGTATAACCTCTACTCATATATTTCACATTAACTATCTACTTCAATTTAACTACAAGGTAAACTACTTCTGACAGCAATACATACTACAGCACCAACTGTATTTAATCTATCCTTTCTGAACACAGTTAGTTCGTTTGATAAAAATTTCGGCTTTACTTATTTCCGACTTTAGCCAGTTTTCCGTACCTATAACAAATGATTCAAATGGCTCTGAGCACTATGGGACTTAACTGCTGAAGTCATGAGTCCCCTAGAACTTAGAACTACTTAAACCTAGCTAACCTAAGGACATCACACACATCCCTGCCCGAGGCAGGATTCGAACCTGCGACCGTAGCGGCCGCGCGGTTCCAGACTGTAGCACCTAGAACCGCTCGGCCACTCCTGCCGGCGTGCCTGTAACAGACGGCCGGTGTGGCCGAGCGGTTCTAGGCGCTTCAGTCTGGAACCGCGGGACCGCTACGGTCGCAGGTTCGAATCCTGCCTCAGGCAGGGATGTGTGTGATGTCCTTAGGTTAGTTGGGTTTAAGCAGCTCTGAGTTCTAGGGAACTGATGACCTCAGAAATTAAGTCCCATAGTGCTCAGAGCCATTTGATTTCGTACCTATAAATATTTGAGCTTCAGTGCTTTCTATTAGGGCTTGGAGCTCTGGTTCTTTTCCAATACAGCTACGACAATTCACAACTACAATACTGACTGTTGCAACAACTACCTTGCTGTGTTTTACCTGCCCCCTTTTAGACGGACGCCCTTTCTGTGATTTCCTGAGACCCCCTAACCTAAAATACCTCCCAGTCCCTTCCACACAGCCCCTGCTACCAGTGTAGCCACTTCCTGTGTGCAGTGGACTGCTTATCTATTACGCGGAAACTTGGAACCCACCACCCGATGGCGCCAGTCAAGGAATCTGCAGCCTACACGGTCACAGAACCGCCTGAGCTTCTGATTCAGACCCTCCACTCTGCAAAAATTTATGATTGATATATTGTACTACACTTAGTTTCGTGCTAAGTGACGATTACAAGTCATAAATTATCTCCTCTGATCTGTGTAACTTTTAATTCGTAAATTAGAGAATACTGCGATTCACGTTCTGCAGTACTATTGACGAAGTAATGCACTAAAGTACTGTGTACAGTTGTTGCTGCACCAGAATTACAATTTGCCACCTAGTTATAAGGGACAATCAAATGAAAAGGAGACACATGGAGAAAAGGATGCAAATCATTATTTCAAATGTGAGCGCCATAACTGTTAATACATTTTACTCCTATGTGGGACAAGACGCTCAGTTTCTTCATGGAAAAATGTTTGCGGTTGCCTACGGAACCATGATTGCACCCAGGCTGGACCACATGTTGCCAAGGTTGTTTAGACGAAACTGCAGAAGTTTCGCTGCAAAGCCCTTACAGTTCTTCCATAAGTCCCGATCTCTCCCCGTCAATTTCCCATATTTTTGTTGCCCTGGAGAAAGACATGCATGGCTGTCCACAGAGTTTTCTCTGATGAAAGACTTGTAAAATATTAATAGGAACTGTGCGGTTCAACAGAATGAACAAGTGTTTCATTTTGATGGACAAAGAGACGAAGAAAAAAGAGCGTGGATGTTTTGACTCCAGATTTGACTCACAAAATGAAATTTGGGCTTTCACTTTGAACGACGAACGCTACGTGAGGCTGTTATCCAATCATGAAACTATGGAGCCTATCTCGCAAGTGAAGCAAAAAGAAATATATTTACACTCCCCCACCGAAACGGATCACAGAGTGTAACGAGCATAAAGGGTTAGTTGACAAGATGGGTTGGAACATCCAAAAATATAGAATCGAAATAGGGAGTAAGAAGTGGTACTTATCTTTCCCCACCAACGAAACTGAAGTAATACTGGTGAACTCTCACGCACTGTTTTGCCTTGTAAACGGTAACATTTTCCTGCGGGTTTGCAGAAAGATGGTTGCCAGGTCGTATCTTGCTCTGTGTTTACCAATATCCGATCCAAAACGGGCTGGTCGGAAATTTTTTGCTAAGCCCTCAAACAATCGTGTTCCTCTTGGCATTAGGAAAACACATCCTCGAACACACGGAACTGGAAAATTATAGGAGATGTGCAGTATGTAAGAAAAATGCAAGAAAACTATGCTGTAAATGCTGTGTGGGACCACATATGGAATTATGTAAACAGTGCCATCAAACATAAATCTGTGTGTCTTGAGCCCCATTTGTGGATCGGACTAAAATTCGAACTTGCTCAAAAAAATGTTGCTACATTACTTGAAAATACTGTGGGGCGGCTGGTGGAATATGTGTTGTTATAAAAAATGTTTTGTGTGTTCCTCCCGGCCGATGCACCATATGTGGGGCGGCGGGTGGGATTTATGTTGTTAAATAATAATATTTTGTTTGTTTTTCCCGGCCGATTAGCCATATGTGGGGTGGCGGGTGGAATTATTGTTATAAAAATTATCCTATTATTTATGCTGTCTTTTGCCGTTCTCAACACTGGCTCTCTAACTACAATATTGGCAACCAGAAAGTGATTAGCAAAACGTGAAGCCTGTAATTAGAATTCCTAGCGCCCACTTCATCTGAGAAATACACTTATAGCTACAGCTTATAGCTCTGAGGAATTAGGAGATTGTCTGGGATTCATAATCAAAAACCATTTTCTCTAAAATGTTCACTATATTCTGAAAGTCACAGACCAAAAGAATCCACACAATCCAACTACCAGAGCAGTTCAGAGTCTAATGCGCTGATGCAAATATAACTGTTCAAACTAAATGTTTAAGTGAATGCTCGCCATAATTTGATGATAATGTTCATCAAACGCCACGCTAAATAATGGTAGAATGTCTGTCCCGCGGCGGCACGTGAAAATACGAAATACGCAAACTGAAGATAGATCATTAAAGTTATCCCAGAATTAACAGTTCACTCGAAAACGATTTCATGGTTACGCGTATCCCGAGTAACTTATTACGGCATCCGAGGCTGTTTATAGCAATGATACCGACGCGACGCGACTCCTGGCACAGGTGGCGTGCTATTCAGCATCTGGAGAGAACTGGGGGGGCCTTTTTCTCTCGTGCAGCGTTCTTATATATAAAGCCGCGGTGCTGAAGGCTAAGGGAACGCCTGATCAATTCCGCTCTCCCGACTAGCCGCTGGGCTAGTAATGCACCACTTTAAGTTATTGAATAAATCATCGCTTCCTTTGCTGATTGCCGATGAAGCTCTCAATTTAAATGTGCATTCAGCACACAGGTAAGTAATCATAATAAAAGTCTGACGTGGCTAAGTCAAATATTTTGGGCGAGAGAATTAATTTAATTACACTACACGCAGTAGACGAGCTCTGAACTTGCCCTTTGGAGATACGCTATCGCTATAGTTTTATAGTTATTCAGTTGAAACTTCTCATATCTTTATGACTATAGCGGACCTCCCTTCTACTTAAATTTAAACATCCTAGCTTTATTTATTCGCCTACTTAATCTACCTTGCTTCCTTAATTTTTAAGACAAAAACCAGAAAATCATGAATTTCAACTAAAATTTTAATTTATGTGATCCAGAATACTGTTTCTACTAAATTATTATGCAAAAGCAATCTAAATACAAATTCTTAAGTTTCTAGCTCTTTTCTGTTGCGCCAATGATTTTTACAGAAAAACGTCCAAATTTCGAAAATGGTTAGTTATTCAACTGATATTAAACACATATTGATTTAGTATTACTCCTGACATGCTAGAAACGTTTCAGGTTATTTACTTGATTTTTAAAGTATTGCGCAACATTTATGACGTCAGAGCTAGTTACAGCGGACTGGCTGGCACACAATGGAAAGACTGATGTGAATTTTATACGGCGTGAGTAGGCTGCTTCCCTACAATACGTCTTTTTGTTAGTACCGGTACTTGGATTTAAATGAATAATAATAAAGGGAAAAATATATCAGAAAATTGGTAGTTAATGGGTTAATAACATCACACGTAGACGTATCTTCAAATTTTACTTCGTCTCAAATGTGTACAAAATTGCGAAGAAGAACGTGACATTTCCGCAAACTCGAGGAAGATAGCTTAAAGTCGATGAAACATTCGTCTATTATTGAATAATATTCCTGATGTACATTCAACAAGACGCCCTTCTCTAGACTGACGGTAACTGAACACTCTTTTCCAAAGCTAAAGCTCTTCCAGCAAAACGACACATCGCATTCGTGGACGAATGCCTCATTTTCAACAAACACGTACGACATATCTGGCTCTCTTTGTGGTCCTTGGAAATGAGCGTAGGCTAGGTGCATCGAGTGTATTGTTTGGATGTTCTAGAGGTTATCATAAGTTTGTCAGGGAAAAATTCCTCAGGATATGCTCGACGTGTCCCGTGAAGGCAATGGGAAGTTCCCAAACTTAATCAAGAGCTAGTCGTTGAGTTATTGGAGGACAGCAGTTTTTCTTTCTTGCATTTTGTGTTTCTGCATAATGGCAACAACTTAATTACCACCACTACCGGAAACATATTGAAACTGACTAGTTTTATAAACAACAGTAAGCAGGCTGTGTGTGCGGCAGAGTGGCGAGATGCCACTGTCAGGGAACCTGTGGCTGGTCAGATTCATAAGTGTTGCTTCAGATACACATCACATCTTGTAAATAATGTATCCATTGTTGTTAACAGAGGGTGATGATGTACTTTTATACATCGGTAAAGTGTTGGAGGAACTTGCACAATAACGTAAATGAACTAGGAGACTGCGTTACACTTGAGAACTGGTATCATGGGCGCCCCACGAAATTTATTCAGGGTGGGCGACAACACCTTAAAATCGCCCTTTTTATATAAATAAGTATAATCATGTTCAAATGAATTAGTCTATTTATTAGTAGTAATGAATGTGAAATTATGTTTGACTTGATAGAACTCAATGGTTTATACTGACAGTGCTACAACTTTTTAAGAGATCATCTCGCAGGGGGTTGAGGGGAAAGGGACAATGCATTTTACACCATTTCGTGCAGTGCTAACAACGTAGATACGAACAGAGTTCACGTACTGTAGTAGTGTATCTACTCTGTGCCATAGATCGTTATAACACAAGTTTTGGCAGCAATGAGAAAAGGCAGGAGAAGAGCTGTGGACGGGTGATCACTCCAGAAACTTATCACACTGAACAGACACCTAGAATTCTGGAACTGCTAGATCGCTGATGTTGTCAGTAGTGGAAAACAAACATCATACCAACGAAGCCTACTGAGCCGAGCTGTACAGAAATACAGGATAAAACGCCTGCTCTATTCGTACACGCTGTTTGAGTTTGGGTTTTTTTTTTTTTTCCTCGTAATGCTTGCTTAAAATTCTTCAACTAAAAATCAGTTATTTTTATTGTTATGTTTAAGAAAGAAAATACATTTGTATAAGCCTACCAGCATTTGTGTCTTTAAAAAATATTGTCAGATATTATTACATTATATCTCAATATTGCCTGAATCAATCATCTTGTATAAGATTATGTACCACGGGGTACTGCAAATCGTAACAAATGGTTCAAATGGCTCTGAGCCCTATGGGACTTCTGAGGTCATCAGTCCCCTAGAACTTAGAACTACTTAAACATAACTGACCTAAGGACATAGCACACATCCATGCCCGAGGCAGGATTCGAACTGACTGTAGCGCCTAGAACCGCTTGGCCATCCCCGGCCGGCAAATGGTAGCATCTTTATTAATATTCAATTGGCGAAGCTATACTTTTATGATGTTTCGGCTTAGTAGTTATGAAATATATGTACATAAAAATTGAATGCTGGGACTTACCAAAAATGTCTCTAATATCCATGTTGTGTAGTTGTAAATTCGTTTGTATTGATGAAACTTGATACATAAACTGATTACTTAACCCGCCACGCACACAGACGATAATCACCTCACTGATCTGAATTCATTGTTAGCCACGTAATAAATGTTTCACTGCACTGTTGCTGTCAGTTTCATGACACCTTTTTCGTAAACTCATGTACGACTTTTTTACCTTTGACTACACGCTTAACAGGCAACCACAATCCTGGAACTGCTCGCTTATGTTGTCAGCAATGGAAAACAAATGTCATAGTCAGGAAGCATACCGAACCGAACTGTACAGAATGGGTGAAGGAAAAATTCTCATGTGTAACACATGCGTTGTGTAAAGATTGTGACTGCATCACAGCTTTTACTGCGCTCTTGATTACCGAATTAATGGTATTTTAATGACTTGTTGCACACCGGATGTTGACATTTGTCAACAACTAAGCTTAATATCAAGTAGGATGCTCAAACTTTTACTTACTGGAGGTATGAAGAAATGTACCGTACGCTGCAAAATCTAAAACCTAGTCTTTCATGTCCGTCTATGCTAGTGCAATAGCTCGCCGGCCACAAATAGCTGTCCCTCAGTGCTGGCAACACATATACGATTCGCGCTCCGTACTGGTAGCTGCCGCAGTTCTACGTAATTTTAAATATCATACGTTGGCAACACATAAAATATTTTCGAGTTCTTTAAGCGAGTTCCGAACTATGGGCACAAGAATCAAAAAAGGAAACAAGTTATACTACACAGTGCGCTGTGCTTGTAGCGCGATTTTCTGATGACTCCGTTGCCGTGGCTTGCGTGCCAGGATTGGAATTTATGATACAGAAAGTATTTCATTTTAATTCTTCGAATTTCCAGGACGGGCAGCTGCGCCCCCCTCCCCTCTGACAACGCCCGTGACGCACAACCTGACAAGTGACAATCGAGAACTGGTCTCCACCGTACTTCTACTTCTCCCGTCATCAAAACTAGTTGCCTCGAGTAGTAGGAAGCCGAATCGTGGTACTCAGAATGAACTTGTATTATTCACTTTGTTTCTTAAAATTCTCCTCATTAATTACTGCCCAATACAAAGAAAGTTATACGTGCTATTTGACGTCTCAGATTAAAAGGTTGGTAGCAATCACTCTCCATAAAGAATTTACTGTAGCCCAGAAGTACAGAGTAGATGGAGGCGTAAATGTTGAACCATTGTCAGTGACTTGTCGTTGTGGTGGAATGTTTTAATGGAACACAGATGGTCCCAGCTTTAAATGGCGTCGAGTTTTGCAAAATCATTGCTCAAAACGAGCATACATACCTCTGACTCCAAACGTTTCTTTATAGCGCACGTTTTGCTTTGCCGCCGGCGTAGATTGTATCTAAGTCTTCCTTCTGACTCTTTGATTGTAACTATATAGCAGTGAAATGGTAGCGAGAGATTCTTAGCTTACGTAATGCTCTCTTTTATCGCAGAAGTTCTTGAAAGGATTCCTAGCGGAACCAGAAAGCGAACGTAGTCATAAAGATCTTCGTGACGTCTAGATTACCAACTCTAATACAAGCGGTTCTTTGTTGCCTCTCAGTTATTTTCATAAAAGGCATACAGAAAAAGAAATCGTACCCAAGATTTGGTATTGTTTTGCTGTTCAGCTAACTTAACATTCTATGTGCTTCATGCTACACAAATTTTCCCTGCGTTTAAAACATTATTATAACGATATTCATTTCATAAAACTCGCCAATGTGAATTTATGGGCGCATTATCAGGAGTTGTTTGCAAATAATTTTGCATCACACAGATGAACATCCAGTCTGTAGCACTCCACCTTGGTCGCTCTATTTTGGTACTGAATCATAAATACCAAGAGAAGGAACACAAATTACGTCATGTAACATCACATGTGTTTGCTATAAACTAAGGGATTATCGTCCTACCCATCAGTGTATTTCATGCTACGTGTAATAACATGTGACATTAGAAAAGAAGTATGCACAATGTTTTCCAGTCATATTTCAATGTGTGAGAAGTCAGACATTCTATGAGTGTTGTATGTATCAGTTCGAAGTTTACGCGTCACGATATACACTGTGAGCCAATGGGAAGCGCATAATGGCATGAGAGGCCTCTGATCTCCGAAGGTGAATGTTACCATCAATCAATCAAAGCTGCATACAAAGGTTATGAATGTATGTCAAAAAATGCAGACTCCATATTCCTGCGATTGCTGCCGACCTTTAAGAAAACTTGTGGGTGGCTGTCCCGAAATTTTATACGGTACATGATACATATTCTTCATTTGTAGGCTGTATAAAAGATGTGAATTTTGTGAAGCTAATAAAGACCTTTTGTACGGCGAAGCACTGTGTAAACGACGGAATTGCTGCATCACCTCAAACAAAGGATGAAAATTTTTGTAGTTCAGTTTGTGTAGTAGTCTGGGATCGTAATTTTTTTCATATATTATAGGATTCTGATTTATAATGATTCCATCTTGAGGTCTGTTTAAAAAGGGAAACAATCGAAACTTAAATGCATAAATCTACTAAGTTGTCTTAATATGCAACTTTCTCAAACACTGTGATTTACCAAACCCTCATCAAGCAGTAGAGGAGACTGCATGCATTAAGCTTACATATTAGCGTTCCGGATTAACGATCCGTACATCCGCTCGTGTGTTAAAGTATGCGTGTTTTTGTAAGTAAGTGGCGCCTATAGCAGCCTTAGGAAAAAGCCGCGAACAAAAGTTGTGAGGAAGGGAGGCAGGTCAGCGACAGCTAGTGCCCATTTCTTGAGCCGTTCTGGCCACACGGCTGCAGGAACACACATTCCCAACGGTTCCAACAAGTCGTTACGGAGACACTAATGCTGACTGTATAAACATAAAGCGACCGTCGCTATGAAAGCTGCCGTGAGGACAAGAGTGCTTTAGTTAGTAGTTTCCGCCCTCAAATTGGCTCCGCTTTGATTCTCACTTGCTAAGTATGCACGCATTAATTGTGACAGTCATCTGGGATTACTTTGTAAAGCGCATGTATTGCCATTCTGATGCTTGTTATTGAAATTAGGCACTTGCAGTGCAGCCTCAGAAACTAATTGCAAAAAATATGTACTGCATCTGTGACAGATTTGTGAATATACCATTCATGGCATGTTAAAAAAGGTTGCTGGTACTGTGTCAACAAAATGTCTAAATTGAAAAAAAAATGTGATTCCTGCATGACCATCTTCCGCAGCAGCTGATAAAATTAGTTATTATTGGTTTCTGTGTCTTAAGCGTAATGCAATTAATTCAAGAGTGTTTTGCACCTGAAACCTTTCACTTCTATTAACAGAGCATCGACTGTGATCATTCTGCAAGTATGGAAACATAAGTTTGTATATTTTTGGTTGTTTTAGTTTAAAGCAAATTGCGTGCAATTTGGCGTACAATTTACTTTAATCTAAAACAACCAAAAAAGTACACACAAATATATCCCTCCTCGCAAATGACCACAGAAGATGCTTCGCAATTAATAGCGGCACGTGTCTGGTGTAAAATTCTCTTTAATTAATTGCAATAAGCATAATACAGAGAAATCAATAATAATTGATGAAAACAAAATTATCCATTCGGCCTTAACAGTACCTTGCTTGCGACAGATCTTCTCAACACAATAGCAGTAACATCTACACTCCTGGAAATTGAAATAAGAACACCGTGAATTCATTGTCCCAGGAAGGGGAAACTTTATTGACACATTCCTGGGGTCAGATACATCACATGATCACACTGACAGAACCACAGGCACATAGACACAGGCAACAGAGCATGCACAATGTCGGCACTAGTACAGTGTATATCCACCTTTCGCAGCAATGCAGGCTGCTATTCTCCCATGGAGACGATCGTAGAGATGCTGGATGTAGTCCTGTGGAACGGCTTGCCATGCCATTTCCACCTGGCGCCTCAGTTGGACCAGCGTTCGTGCTGGACGTGCAGACCGCGTGAGACGACGCTTCATCCAGTCCCAAACATGCTCAATGGGGGACAGATCCGGAGATCTTGCTGGCCAGGGTAGTTGACTTACACCTTCTAGAGCACGTTGGGTGGCACGGGATACATGCGGACGTGCATTGTCCTGTTGGAACAGCAAGTTCCCTTGCCGGTCTAGGAATGGTAGAACGATGGGTTCGATGACGGTTTGGATGTACCGTGCACTATTCAGTGTCCCCTCGACGATGACCAGTGGTGTACGGCCAGTGTAGGAGATCGCTCCCCACACCATGATGCCGGGTGTTGGCCCTGTGTGCCTCGGTCGTATGCAGTCCTGATTGTGGCGCTCACCTGCACGGCGCCAAACACGCATACGACCATCATTGGCACCAAGGCAGAAGCGACTCTCATCGCTGAAGACGACACGTCTCCATTCGTCCCTCCATTCACGCCTGTCGCGACACCACTGGAGGCGGGCTGCACGATGTTGGGGCGTGAGCGGAAGACGGCCTAACGGTGTGCGGGACCGTAACCCAGCTTCATGGAGACGGTTGCGAATGGTCCTCGCCGATACCCCAGGAGCAACAGTGTCCCTAATTTGCTGGGAAGTGGCGGTGCGGTCCCCTACGGCACTGCGTAGGATCCTACGGTCTTGGCGTGCATCCGTGCGTCGCTGCGGTCCGGTCCCAGGTCGACGGGCACGTGCACCTTCCGCCGCCCACTGGCGACAACGTCGATGTACTGTGGAGACCTCACGCCCCACGTGTTGAGCAATTCGGCGGTACGTCCACCCGGCCTCCCGCATGCCCACTATACGCCCTCGCTCAAAGTCCGTCAACTGCACATACGGTTCACGTCCACGCTGTCGCGGCATGCTACCAGTGTTAAAGACTGCGATGGAGCTCCGTATGCCACGGCAAACTGGCTGACACTGACGGCGGCGGTGCACAAATGCTGCGCAGCTAGCGCCATTCGACGGCCAACACCGCGGTTCCTGGTGTGTCCGCTGTGCCGTGCGTGTGATCATTGCTTGTACAGCCCTCTCGCAGTGTCCGGAGCAAGTATGGTGGGTCTGACACACCGGTGTCAATGTGTTCTTTTTTCCATTTCCAGGAGTGTACATTTACATACATCATACATACTACGCACCGTCTGGTGCATTGGGGTGGGGGAGTACCTTATACCTATTCTACTGATTTCCCTTCCTGGTCCATTTGCAAACAGACCACGAGAAAAACGACTATCTGTATATCTCAGTACGAGCCCTATATCCTCTTGTCTTATCTCTGTGTTACTTACGAGAAATGTACTTTGGCGGCAGTAGAATCGTTCTGTAGTCAGCTTCAAAGGCTGAGGTTATAAATTTTCTGGATAGTGTTTCGCGGAAAGAACGTCGTCTTCCCTCTAAGAATTCTCATTGGAGTTTACGAAGCATCGCCGTAACACTTTCCTGTTGATCGAACCTACCAATGACGAACCTAACAGCACACAGCACACCTCTGAATTGCTTCTATGTCTTCCTTTAATCCGCACTGGAAAGGATCCCAAACACTCGAGCAATATCCAAGAATGGGTGGCACTAGAGTCCTACACGCGGTTTCCTTTATAGATGAGCTACACTTTCCTAAAATTCGCCCAATAAACCGAAGTTGACCATTCGCATTTTTTACTATCTACCTTACGTGCTCCTTCCAGTTCATGTCGTTTTGCAACGTTGCGCCCAGATACATAATCGACGAGACTGTGTCAAGCAGCGCACTGGTAATGCTGTTTCCGAACATTAGGGAGTTGTTTTTCCTACTCATTTGTATTAACTTACTTTTTCTACGTTTACAGCAAGCTGGCCTTAATCACACCAACTAGAAGTCATCTTGTATCCTCCGACGGTCACTCAACGACACAGTTCCCTGTACACCACAGCTTCATCAACAAACAGCCCCAGATTGCTTCCCGCTCAGTTCTTCAGATCGTTTATGTATATACAGAATGAACTGTAACTTATTAATCTAGGCGACCTCCTTCGTTGCTTCTAGCGTCAAATGCTCTTGTTCTTGCATTTTTAGTACCCCTTCGTTCGTAGATTGGGTCCTAACCTGTCACTGTTCTTGAGCACTGAAATGGCACATCAATTCACAGTTACAGAAAAGAATGAAAGGGAAGTGAGAGTTTAATGTCCCGTCAAGCCTGTAGTCACCAGTGACAGCACTAACTGGGGTGAACCCGACGTACAACTACAAAATAACGGCAGATAACTAGGAAAACTTCTGCATGATTTGGTACAATGAACCCATGGTCTTCAATGTCTTGTTACATAGTAATAGATTTACGCTGAACGTACAGTATTTACACAAACGTGCAATTGTCGACGGTATGCAATATTAGAAGCTATCCCATTCTGTGGTCAAAGTGAGTAGTCCAGTGTCCTAATCTTGCCTTCTAACTTCATAGCAAGGTACACCTTAAACTAAAGGATACTCTGAATTGTTAAAACAAACTGTGATGTAACATGTACTGTGTTGAGATGGCTGTATGGGCCCATTCGGAACGCCAATAAATTTAAAAAAAAAGGAAAGAAAAAGAAAAGCTGTTGTGGCATATCTCCATCTTTTGTCCACAGGTTCCACACACGCATCTCTGTCATGACTACACTACTGGCCAATAAAATTGCTACACGACGAAGATGACGTGCTACAGACGCGAAATTTAGCCGACAGGAAGAAGAGGTTGTGATATGCAAATGATTAGCTTTTCAGAGCATTCACACAAGGTTGGCGCCGGTGGCGACACCTACAACGTGCTGACACGAGGAAAGTTTCCAACCGATTTCTCATACACAAACAGCAGTTGACCGGCGTTGCCTGGTGAAACGTTGTTGTGATGCCTCGTGTAAGGAGGAGAAATGCGTACCATCACGTTTCCGACTTTGATAAAGGTTTATCGTATCGCAACATTGCTGCTCGCGTTGGTCGAGATCCAACGACTGTTAGCAGAATATGGAATCTGTGGGTTCAGGAGGGTAATACGGAACGCCGTGATGGATCCCAACGGCCTCGTATCACTAGCAGTCGAGATGACAGGCATCTTATCCGCATGGCTGTAACGGATCGTGCAGCCACATCTCGATTCCTGAGTCAGCAGATGGGGACGTTTGCAAGACAACAACCATCTGCACGAACAGTTCGACGACGTTTGCAGCAGCATGGACTATCAGCTCGGAGACCATGGCTGCAGTTACCCTTGACGCTGCATCACAGACAAGAGCGCCTGCGATGGTGTACTCAACGACGAACCCGGGTGCACGAATGGCAAAACCTCATTTTTTCGGATGAATCCAGGTTCTGTTTACAGCATCATGATGGTCGCATCCGTGTTTAGCGACATCGCGGTGAACGTACATTGGAAGCGTGTATTCGTCATCGGCATATTGGCGTATCACCCGGCGTGATGGTATGGGGTGCCATTGGTTACACGTCTCGGTCACCTCTTGTTCGCACTGACGGCACTTTGAACAGTGGACGCTACATTTCAGATGTGTTACGACCCGTGGCTCTACCCTTCATTCGATCCCTGCGAAACCCTACATTTCAGCAGGATAATGCACGACCGCATGTTGCAGGTCCTGTACGGGCCTTTCTGGATACAGAAAATGTCCGACTGCTCCCCTGGCCAGCATATTCTCCAGATCTCTCACCAATTGAAAATTCTGGTCAATGGTGGCCGAGCAACTGGCTCGTCACAATACGCCAGTCACTACTCTTGATGAACTGTGGTATCGTGTTGAAGCTACATGGGCAGCTGTACCTGTACACGCCATCCAAGCTCTGTTTGACTCAATGCCCAGGCGTATCAAGGCCGTTATTACGGCCAGAGGTGGTTGATCTGGGTACTGATTTCTCAGGATCTATGCACCGAAATTGCGTGAAAATGTTATCACATGTCAGTTCTAGTATAGTATAGTTGTCCAATGAATACCCGTTTATCATCTGCATTTCTTCTTGGTGTAGCAATTTTAATGGCCAGTAGTGTAGATGCAGCATGCGACCCAAAATATAACGTCATACCAAACCCAGTTCCCAGCGTCCATTCTCTCTCTTCTATTCAATAACATGTTGATATTGCGTTCTTTGATACCAAAAAGATATACTGCACTTGCATATCCATCTGCATGGATCCTCACTGGCGTAAAACTGACCTTTCTTTCTTGCCACACATGCGGTGTATTTTCGAGTAGTAGGACAAGAGACACACAATGTACGTTGAGGGTTGCCTACATCAGGGGAAAGTATTCATTCAGGGGCAAACCTATTGTTCTCTTTTAATTGACAGGTCCTTAACTTATTGATCTGCTAAGAGGATTATGACCCCCTGGGAATAATTTGTCCTTTTGATTGTCAGGTCCTTTAACCTATAGTTTGGTTAAGTGTTTTTCCATGTCACCCCTACGCTTCCCACCATCTTGGAAACCTCAGACCACTTCTGATATCAAATTAATTAAATTTATTGAAAAAAATTGGCGAGAAATAGCTCAATTGTGTAATTTTCGGTATTCACGAGATGCTTCAGGTTCCCCCTACCACAGTATAAATTTGATTGACTAATTACTTAATTAATTAAATCGATATCCTTCCGTTTTCCTTGGCTCCTTCCTTAATTTGTAAATATTGATTGTTCGATTTCAGTATATGGAATATTGTTTGAACAATTTAGACAATGTGTGAAATACTGTTTATTTAAAAAACTTAGCAAGGTACGTGGTTTGTGGAATATAGTTTATTTAAAGAATTTGTCTCGATATCGATTGCAGTATGTGGAATATTTAAACAATTGCGGTGCTTTTTTAATTCCGATCGCCTAAGCAAACACGTAGTTACCCCTTCACAGATCGCTTAAACAGGTCTGAAGAACTTTCTCGCGTCTCGCCACCCGAGCCGGCTACGACAGCCGCGCACCCCTGGGCGCGCGATGGCTGTCAGCGGCTCCACAGCTACGTGAAGTACTGCGCTAATGCCTGAACAAAAGCGTCAGGTGGTGGCATCCGTTTGTATTGATAGCTGAGAAATTCCTGTCGCCATCCCTGCGCCATCCCAAGTGGTCTGTATGAACGAACGAAGCTGTCTGATACCAGCATACCCGAGAGACGGATTCCTTCCAAACCAAATACCTGACCGGGAACCGGGAATCAACCCAGAAATACTGTTGAAGTTATTAAGTAATTAATTTCCGGCCACATTATCGTGATGTAGGGGATATAAGGCAGATGCGGTAGCTATTTCCCACACACAAACTGACGATATCACAATGCTAGTAGCAGGCTGACTCGAAATACACTTTAAAAAGATCGTTGCATACAGAGAGAGAGAGAGAGAGAGAGGGCTTTAGTTTGCTTTGCAGATGGAATAGGAACTAGCATGGGATATTTCATTCTGCCGTGGGCTCTAAGCTGCCCCAGGCTATCGAAATTCGCACCAGGTAAGATCTTATCAACCGAGATTGCGGCTACAATCTCAGCAAGACTTGGGACTCGGCACTGAGTGTAATTAAGAAGACTCTCAGTAAGAGGTACGAACTGGCGACCAGGGCGGATGTAGCAAGCACATCGACGCTACGACAGATTCCGACGCCCACGTCTTCGCGACGGCCGACGCGCGGGCGCGGTCGGCGAAGACAGCGGCCCGCGGGGGAGGGGATTTAAATCGGCCGCCCGCCCTTAGGAGCTCAGTTCGTCAGCGCACCTGACGATGGCGACATGTCTGATCGCCGAAATATTGTGCCCGTTGGACACTATGAACCGGCAGTATACCAGTGGACATGTATACAGCACCCGAAAAATTATAGTATGCCCAGACTCCCACCAGCTGCGTGTCTCGGTTCTCCTCAGTTCTAGAAAATTATTTGACGTTTAAGTTTTCCGCCGGCCGCTGTGGTCGAGTGGTTCTAGGCGCTTCAGTCCGGAACCACGCTGCTCCTACGGTCGCAGGTTCGAATCCTGCCTCGGGCATGGATGTGTGAGGTGTCCTTAAGTTAGTTAGGTTTAAGTAGTTCTAAGTCTAGGGGACTGATGACCTCAGATGTTGAGTCCCATAGTGCTTAGAGACATTTGAACCATTTAAGTTTTCCAGTCAGTGCATCTGAAAGGTGCTGCATCTTGCCAAAACCCTCTCAAACATATGTTGTAAAGCACACGCGTCCGGCACTATGTGATAACCACAGCGCTCCTGCGGATTGAGGGGTTGGGATACTGTAATCAACACCAGTCGATAGTGCAAGAAGGAAAACGTTAGGATCTGCTTAGGGGAGCCGATGAGGGGACGCTCTGTGTATCCATTTTGTTACAGCCGTATTGCCGTTCTGTTTGTACACGACAGCAGATCCAGTTGAACCCTTGCATTGCTATATTACGTAGCTGTTCATGAAATGAATCTATCACACCTTCCGTTCGGATATACTCTCTCAATGCATTGCAATCACAATGTCACCATGTCAAATCTATCCTCTCCTTACGACTAGACATACTTAATTTTTTTACGTGAATAGTAGTTCGATTATTTCCCACAAACGTCTGGTCATATGTTGGAACATAAGTCACAGCGTCTTTACGTTCAAGAAGCAGCATAACATATCTGAATTCATTTATAGGTGCATAGAAAAATTACGATATGTCCACAATCGTACCAGCTGGGTTCCGTTTTCGCACTGCCTAGTAGCAAAAAAGCTTCCCGCCACCACATATTTGTCGACGAATAAAGAATGTAACTACAATTTCAAAAGCGCTAGCGCCTTTTTTTATTTTTTTTTATTTCACCACTTCCAGGACACCTTTTCGTATCTTCGATACTTTTAATTACAGCCAACACACATTGGCCTCTTAAATGTATTCAGTTCGCCAAGTCGGGGTTTCTGCCAGTGCATTCCCTGCATAGTTGTTGGACACCTACCTACTACCATCCAGATCATTGCGAGTGTAGTATATACTAAAGTAGGTGCATTTGGAGTTAGTTTTCTGGGGCCAAGAAAATTGGTGGAGAAACCACAAAACTGTTCTGTATCCAGTCTAAGCGCATTTTCAGTTCCTGTTGCTATGCACCATATCTCTTTAACACTTTGGAGCAGAAGGAGATCCCCACGAGATTGTTACATGTGCGAGAATCGGCGACTTAATCATACAGACCTGTTTAGATCCTATAACAAGTGTGTGCGCTAGCTGTATTTTCAAAAAGGAGTACCATGTTATGTAGATACCTCCTATAGGCTCGAATGTAAAGAATGCTTTATTGTAAACCTACAGTAGGCTTCTGTTTGTCTTTTTCAGCGCACCAGCTGTATGTAACTGAATAATCACTATGACTCCGTCGTCATTCAGGTTTTCAACTTCAAGTGTGTGCAGAATGTCTGCGAATAAGGTAATGCCGTAATTCTAATAGTGAATTTGAGGAGTGGTAGTGAGTGTATTGTGCAAATCATGCTTTAGCTATCCCTATTAAAGGGGGATACTGACTGCACAACTCTGCTTATTCAACAGCAGAGCTGTAGCAACACATTTGAAAAAATATTCTAGAGCTCTTACTTCTTCAACCGGTTACAATTATCCTTGACGACTACGGATTCGTTGGGAAAAGATAATGTTATTGCTTACAACATGTTTCAGCGGTTGAAATCAAGAAATCTGTGTAATGTGTTCTCCCATATTTATATGAAACTAATTAAGGGTCGTCGCCACGTGAACGCTTATGATCACTACATGTTAACTAAACAACTTGTTGTACCATTACTGTGTGATTTTATTTGCTACCTGATGTATTTAAGAGAGATGAACTCATTTGAAAGTATGAGCTCTTGTTTATGCACGATGCCAGATTGATGGACCACCATCAATGTCCCGTTTCTCACTTTAGTTTAAGCTTTGCAGCAATGTAATTCTCTGTTCCTCTGAGTCGTATCGCGATTAATCTGTTATTATGCAGTTTAGCTGTTTCAAGTGAACACAAAATGCCGAAGAGGGAGTGTTCATTCCAAGAAAAATATTCAGATGAATGGTTCTCCATAAAGCGAGGGAGGCGTGTCTATGAAGCAGAATGTGTAATTTGTAAGGGTTATGGTCTTAATGCGGATGGGGAAGAGCAGATATTAAGGATCATTTAGCTAACGTAAAGCACAAATCGTATGTGCACTCTGGAAGCAATGGACAGTTACTTTATATCTAATTCATTCACACAGGTTCAATTAGTAATAGCAGTGACATCTACAATAAACTATCATACTTTTAAACATCACAATGTCTTTGAAATCAGTGAACTATACTTTCACGTTTAACTCCAAATTTTTAATGTTTACGAAGTCGCAAAAAATGTGACATTGGGCGTAACAAAATCGACAGCAATTGTGAAATAACTGTTAGCGCCTGACACTGTCAAACAAAACACAGTGAGCTTTCTAAGTTCCGTTATTTTTGATACAGCTGCAGCTGCTCGCGACTAAAAGCGGCATTTGCTCCAACCTTTGACTTTTTTAAGCTTAAGAGAAATAGCCCGCTTTGCCCCGATTCCTCTTTCGCAAATTACATGCATTTGCAGTCAATTTGAGAGAAATGTGCCAGTTTGTCAGACAGAAATTATGGCAGCGCTAGATACATGGAAAGCAAAACGTAGAGCTGTAGCGAAATGGAGGCGAGCATCGCCTATGTTTAATCTTACATTCTGTTTTGTCGACTAGCAAAAACCCCACAACCAGCAGGATACAGGCAGTGCTGGCAGACCGGCACGGATTTGTCAAGCGCGCTCAGACCGACGCCAATCTGTCCAGCGCACTCCGACTAGCATTCGTCTGCAGGTGGGGTAGAAAGCTGCGTTCCTATCGGTTCCCTGGAGGAAGTGGTGAGTGGAGGGGACAGAGGGTATACACTAATAAGAAACCTAGGTCACAGAATACACAGATTGGCCACTACAAGATGGCCAGATCTGCTGAGAAACTGAAAAAGACAACATCCCTAACTTGTCAATTAACCTAAAAATCAGTCTGTAATTAACAAACGAACCTTCAATTTCATGGTCTCTCCGGAAGGATCATAACTGTATCACGCTGAAAATATAAATAATTACAAAATATGTAAGCATTATAGAACACTACATAACATAATGTTTAGCTAAGTATTCCCCAGAGTATAAGAAAAATTGTACCGAAGGAGATAACTCACCACATTACTGTACAGTTAAGAATTAGACGCTGCAATTAGAGATAGGACAAAAAAATTGAATAGAAAAATTAATAATAATTCAGTTATTAGATATAGCGAAGAAATGTAATACCTATGAATAGGCTTAGCACTTTTGGGGGAACTAGCACTATAAGAAATATTTACGAAATTGTACCATAATGACCCAGAGCATACCAGTATCTGTCTCTCTATCTCTGTCTTTTTAATCACTATAACATAGCTATTAGACACAGCAAATAAATGTAACACCTATGACTAGACGTAGCACTTTTGGGGGAACTAGCACACATATGTGAAATATATGAAACTGTACCACCAATAATCAAGAACACATCTGTATTTGTCTCTCTATCGCTCTCTCTCTATCTACATAATCATCTCCAGCATCTCCACACCCCATGAAACACCAACTCACACTCATGCTCATCATCATCATTCTATCTCGTCTCCAACTATACAAAAAAAAAACAAAAAACAAAAAACAAAAAAAACACCATTACCGCAGTTAATGACAACCTTACGTGATATGTATCACAAAACTTTCCAGTACCTGCCAAGCTCGAAGGTGAAGCCAACACGCTAATACTTCGATTCTAGCAGGAAACCAGGAATTTCCAGCCATCAGACTGCTGCGCGCAGTCGCCCTCATTCTGTCGTCAGCCACCGTAGTGTGAAGTCGATTGTCTTGCTGTCACTCAGTGTGCGTTAATCGTCAGATTGCTCCTTTCTGTGTGCGTGTTACCAGTGAAGCGTTCAGCAGCATCAATCACCATCGGTACTGACAGTGGTGGCAAACGGCAGAGACCGTTAGAGCAAGATGGGGAATTACCTAGTAAGTATAGATTAAAAACTGTAACTTTTCTCTCTCACTCAGAATTTCGTAGTATTGAATACATTTCTGCCTATTGTTACAGCACATATCCACCAACACCAAATCGTGGATGAAATGAATGCTGTGGTGCAACAGCAGAGACAGTGGCAGCAGCTGCCGCCGCAGCACCACCAACAGTATTGTGAGTATATATTCTACATCTACATCTACATGGATACTCTGCAAATCACATTTAAGTGCCTGGCAGAGGGTTCATCGAACCACCTTCACAATTCTCTATTATTCCAATCACGTATAGTGCGTGGGAAGAATGAACACCTATATCTTTCCGTACGAGCTCTGATTTCCCTTATTTTATCGTGGTGATCGTTCCTCCCTACGTAGGTCGGTGTCAACAAAATATTTTTGCATTCGAAGGAGAAAGTTGGTGATTGGAATTTCGTGAGAAGACTCCGTCGCAACGAAAAACGCCTTTCTTTTAACGATTTCCAGCCCAAATCCTGTATCATTTCTGTGGTGTCACCGCCAGACACCACACTTGCTAGGTGGTAGCCTTTAAATCGGCCGCGGTCTGTTAGTATACGTCGGACCCGCGTGTCGCCACTATCAGTGATTGCAGACCGAGCGCCGCCACACGGCAGGTCTAGAGAGACTTCCTAGCTCTCGTCCCAGTTGTACAACCGACTTTGCTAGCGATGGTTCACTGACAAAATACGCTCTCATTTGCCGAGACGATAGTTAGCATAGCCTTTAGCTGCGTCATTTGTTACGACCTAGCAAGGCGCTATTACTAGTTACTATTGATACTGTGAATAATGTACCGTCAAGAGCGACGTTCACCATTAATGGATTAAAGTTAAGTATTCCACCAGCTACGTCCGTTTTTTCTAAATTCTAATTTCCTTGTCCTGTTCCAGACCTCACGCCAGCCTGCGTGAGCTAAAACACGTGCCTTTTGGCTTCCTCTAGTAACACGGTGTTGGCCCTCCTACCAACCACAACATTGGCGATGAGGCAAAACCGCGTTCTTACCTATACTGCCCTGATTTACTTGTGTAATGGCTTCGCCATCATCTCCAGATGTACTGTCCGAATTTTATCGCTTACAGAATCAGCAGACGCAGGCCTTACTGGATGCCCTTGGACAGCTTGTCCAGGGTCAACGTGCAATGCAAAACGATGCGGCGGCCGCCGCTCCACCGCTAACGCAGCCACAACACGCAGTTGCACAAATTTTTCGTCCTTTTGATGCTGCACTGGAAAGCTGGACGGAGTGGTCACGCCAATTTGGATTCCATCTCGCCGCCTACAGAATTCAAGGTAACGAGCGGCAGCCTTTTTGTTGACTTCAGTTGGCGTACAAACGTACCGTGTGATAGTCAAAATATTTCCCCGACACGAAGTAGCAACTCTGTCCTACGAAGAAATTTTGTCTGCATTAGATGCATATTCCAAAGAATCAGTCAATGTAGTTGCGAAACGCTATACCTTCTTTTGTACAAAACATACGGCAGGTCAGACTAATCGGGAGTGGGTTGCAACCTTGCAAGGCCTTACTAGGGATTGTGCTTTTGAGTGTCAATGTGGACTTTCTTATTGAGATACTATGGTATATGATGCAATTGCACAGAACGTTTCTGATGTTTGTATAAGGGAACAGATTTTGAAACTAGTCAATCCCTCCCTTCAACAAGTGATGGACATATTGGATTGGCAGGACACACTTGACTTTGCTCAGGAATCATTTGAAACTTCGCCACCCGTGTGTCAGGTTCACCGGCCCGCCGGGCGAGCTGCACGGAACAGTAAACAGCCCTCGCGCCTGGCCGCGCCGCTGCCGCCAGGCTCTCAGCCACGTGTACCGCGCCAGCAAGCAAATGCAGTGCTAAAATCATGACCGTGGTGTGCTACTAGTCATTCGCGTGAGAATTGCCCATCACGCCAAGCTATTTGCTTTTACTGTAATAAAAAAGACATGTTCAAAGTGCTTGCCAGAAAAAGCTCAGAACGGAAGCTCAAAACCATTCCAGGCCCTTTGCTTCGCGCCAGAATCAGAATCGAACCAAGGATACTCAGGCTCGCGAAACTTCGCCCATGGAAATTCATATAGTTCATTCCACTCCGCCCAGTGCCACTCTCTCTAACAGTGACTGTGTTCGTCCCACAAATAGTGTGCATCGACATCGCCAGAACTCTCGTCAAGTCGCAAGTGATTTTGTACCAGTGTCAGTTCACGTTGCACGAGACAGTCGCTCTTGTCGTCAGCAGGGCAATAAACTTTTTGTGGACTTGGACATTAACGGCAAGTGATACCATTCCAGCTCGATACCCGGGCTGCAGTTTCACTGCTCAATTAAGACACTTACAAACTGCTGGGCACACCTCCGTTGCGTGCTGCAACTGTTGAGTTAACTAGCTATTCAGGTCAAGATATCCCTGTGTTAGGACAGTGCAGCCTTCTTGCAACACACAAGGGACAAACAAAACTTGTGTCATTTTACGTCCTTCATTCTTCTTCTGCAGTGAACTTGTTTGGTTTCGATTTATTTCAGTTGTTTAACTTGTCTATAGTAAATCAGGTCCTATCAGTGAACCAGACTGTGCCTTCCGACAGTGTTTCTCGTCTATGTGAAGAATTTGCAGACATTTTTGCACCGGGCCTCGGTTGCGCTAAGAACTATAACGCACATTTGGAACTGAAAGTAAACGCGCAACCGAAATTTTTCAGAGCGCGCAATGTTCCCCACGCATTGCGTGATGAGGTCGCAAAAACATTACACGATTTGGAATCACAAAGTGTAATTGAACGTGTGCAGGCTTCTCTCTGGGCATCACCCTTAGTAATTTTGCAAAAACCTTCCAGAAAATTGAGACTTTGTGTGGTCTTCAAGGCAACACTGAATCCACAACTAGTGATTGCAACTTTTCCTTTACCCCGCTCGGAAGATCTTTTTGACAAACTGTGCCCGGGTAAATATTTTTCGAAGTTGGACCTAGCAGATGCGTACTTGCAAATACCGGTAGACGAAGAATCCCAGCGCGTTTTGGTGGTTAATACGCATCTTGGTTTGTATCGATTCAAACGACTGCCATTTGGGTGTGCATCCGCCCCTGCATTGTTTCAGCAATATCTACGAACTGTTTGTGCGTCGGTCCCTACTGCAGCAAACTATCTGGACGATATTGTGATCTCCGGAAAGACGGAAGAAGAACATTTAGCCAATTTCAGAACATTATTTCAAGTCTTGCGACAAAATGCTCTTCGCCTGCAGAGGGACAAATGTGTGTTTTTTGCTCGTGACGTGCCCTACCTGGGACATGTACTCAATGCCCAAGGAATACATCCCAGTCCGGAGCATCTCCGTGCCATACAAGACTTGCCTTCGCCGGAGAATTTGAAGCAGCTACAGAGAGTGCTGGGAAAAATTAACTATTATCACAGATATGTGCTGCATGCCTCTTCCATTTCAGCTCCGCTTCATCGCTTACGCCGTAAAGGTGTTCCGTTCGTCTTGACAACTGAATGCGAACGCGCCTTTCGCCAGTTGAAATCGGCGTTGCTTTCCAGTACTTGCCTTACGCCATTCGATCCCCAGAAGCCCCTTTTGTTGATGGTGGATGCATCGGATTTCGGGATCGGTGCTGTGCTTGCGCACAACGATGGATCGCACGATCACCCTATTGCCTTTGCGTCCAAATTGCTCTCGTCTGCGGAAAGAAATTATTCACAGATCGAGAAAGAATCATTGGCTCTCGTATTTGGTGTTACAAAGTTTCATGATTTCTTGTATGGTCGTCACTTTACCATCATCACAGACCACAAACCTTTGACATCGCTTTTTCATCCGACCAAGCCTGTACCTCCACGTACTGCGCAGAAATTCATTCGCTGGTCTATTTTCCTCTCGCAGTACCGCTACGATATCTTGTATCGGTCCACTGCTAAGCACGGAAACGCCGATGCGTTGTCCCGTTTGCCTGTAGCTGAGGATAGAGCATTCGATTCCTCCGAACTTGCTTGCATGTTCATTGATTCAGAAACCGATGACGTGGTCGAATCGTTTCCGATTGATTTTCGTCGTGTAGCTACAGCCACAGCTGCCGACCCTGTCCTTGCTACCGTTCTGCGTTTTGTTGCTACGCAATGGACCTTGTCAAAGTCACAGATCGGGGATCCGTTGGTTCGCCGATTTTTTGCTCACCAGGAGAGACTTTTTGTACGATGTGGTGTTTTGCTGTTGCGTTCTGATAATGATCAGTCCAGGGTCGTGGTCGCACGTTCGTTACAGTCCTCTGTCTTACAGCTTCTCCACCAAGGACATTGGGGTATAATGAGGACGAAACAACTTGCTCATCAGCACTGTATTTGGTTCGGAATCGACGCCGCGATTACGAATATGTACTCTTCTTGCATGGTGTGTGCCGAACAACAATCAGCACCACAGCGGAAATTCTTTGCATGGCCAAAAGCCACTTCCCCTTGGCAAAGCTTACACATCGATTTTGCTGGTCCATTCTGGAATGCTCGATGGTTGGTTGTGGTAGATTCGTTCAGTAATTTTCCTTTTGTTGTCCGGATGTCTTCCACGACGTCATCCGCCACCATCCAAGCGTTATCTGCTATCTTTTGCATTGCAGGTCCTCCAAAGACTATTGTTTCCGACAATGGCCCACAATTCATGTCCGCAGAATTTCAGTCATTCTGCAAGGCCAATGGTATTCAACGTCTGACGTGCCTGCCGTTTTCGCCACAGTCAAACGGTGCTGCTGAACGATTGGTCAGGACTTTCAAGTCACAGATGTTGAAGTTGAAAGAGTCGCATTCTCAGGAGGACGCGTTATTGCTCTTTTTGTCCTCGTATCGCTCTGAGCCCCGAGATGGTCGCTCGCCGGCTGAGTTGCTCCACGGTCGCCCTCATCGAACCTTGATGTCTTTGTTACATCCGCCGCATCAGGTTCCTGTGCAGCGGCAGACACCTGCTTTTGCCCCAGGCGACGTTGTCTACTACCGCCACTATCGAGGTTCACGGCGTTGGCTCGAAGGGCGCATTCTTCGCTGACTCGGCCGCGCTATGTATCTAGTTTTGGGGGCCTCTGGTGAGGTGCGTCGGCATCTCAATCAGCTGCGCCTCTGTCGTCGCACGGGATCTGCCGCTCCCCGTCTGCTTTCAGCGACGGTGCCGTCCGGTCAGTGCCCTGGGGACCCATCTACTGGCTCGCCTCGGCCCCAGGTGTTACCGACGCTGCCTTCCATTTTGCCCCATGGCGACGCGCCGCCGCCGCCGCCGCCGCCGCCTGTTCTCCCGCCGGCGACGCCCGCAGTGGACGTGTCGCTGCAACCGCCGGGCGCCTCCCTGGGTCACGCGCCGCCGATCGCTGCCCGTGACCAGTTGTCCTCCGACATGGAACTCTTGCCCGCTCCGGACCGTATGTCGTCTTCGCCCGTCGGGTGCCCCGGCCCGATGGAGGTCGACCCTTCGGCCCCTCTTGTCTCTCTGCGGCCGCATATACCGCATGTAGGCGTGCACCCTGGAGCAGGTTTTCAGGCGTTTCCTAGCTCCCCGCGGTCCGAATGGCAGGGTGCGGGTGGCACAGCCTCGCATGTTGTTCGGCTCCCCACCTCGTCGCATACGTCAACATGGGGTCCTCCCCACGGCGGGCGGAAGCCTTATGCCACAACCGTACGCCGATTTGCGGGGGAGGAATGTGGTGTCACAGCCAGACACCACACTTTCTAGGTAGTAGCCTTTAAATCGGCCGCGGTCCGTTAGTATACGTCGGACCCGCGTGTCGCCACTATCAGTGATTGCAGACCGAGCGCCGCCACACGGCAGGTCTAGAGAGACTTCCTAGCACTCGTCCCAGTTGTACAACCGACTTTGCTAGCGATGGTTCACTGACAAAATACGCTCTCATTTGCCGAGACGATAGTTAGCATAGACTTCAGCTACGTCATTTGCTATGACCTAGCAAGGCGCCATTACCAGTTACTATTGATATTGAATCACGTACCGTCAAGACCGACGTTCACCATTAATGGATTAAAGTTAAGTATTTCACCAGCTACGTCCGTTTCTCTAAATTCTAATTTCCTTGTCCTGTTCCAGACCTCACGCCAGCCTGCGTGAGCTAAAACGCGTGCCTTTCGGCCTCCTCTAGTAACACGGTGTTGGCTCTCTTGCCAACCACAACAATTTCTGTGGCACTCTCTCCCATATTTCGCGATAATACAAAACGTGCTGCCTTTCTTTGGACTTGTTCGATGTACTACGTCAGTCCTATCTGGTAAGGATCCCACACCGCGCAGCAGTATTCTAAGGGAGGACGGACAAGCGTGGTGTAGGCAGTCTCCTTAGTAGGTCTGTTACATTTTTTAAGTGTCCTGCCAATAAAACGCAGTCTTTGGTTAGCATTCCCCACAACATTTTCTATGTGTTCCTTCCAATTTAAGTTGTTCGTAATTGTAATACCTAGGTATTGGGTTGAATTTACTGCTTTTAGATTAGACTGATTTATCGTGTAACCGAAGTTTAACGAGTTCTTTTTCGCACTCATGTGGATGACCTCACACTTTTCGTATTTCAGGGTCAACTGCCACTTTTCGCACTATTCATATATTTTTTTCTAAATCGCTTTGCAGTTTGTTTTGATCTTCTGATGACTTTATTAGTCGATAAACGACAGCGTCATCTGCAAGCAACCGAAGACGGCTGCTCAGATTGTCTCCCAAATCGTTCATATAGATAAGGAACAGGAAAGGGCCTGTAACACTATCTTGGGGAACGCCAGAAATCACTTCTGTTTTACTGGATGACTTTCCTTCAGTGACTACGAACTGTGACCCCTCTGACAGGAAATCACAAATCCAGTCACATAACTGAGACGATATTCCATAAGCACGCAATTTCACTACGAGCTGCTTGTGTGATACAGCGTCAAAAGCCTTCCGGAAATCCAGAAATACAGAATCGATCTAAAATCCCTTGTCAATAGCACTCAACACTTCATATTCCATCTTTGTAGTGCTGGTGTGACCAGCGAGTCTGTAGATAAAATGTAAATGTTGTGTGACTAGGGCCTCCCGTCGAGTAGACCGATCGCGGGGTACAAGTCATTCGATTTGGCGCCACTTCGGCGACTTGCGTGCCGATGGGGATGAAATGATGATAATTAGGACAACACAACACCCAGTTCCTAAGCGGAGAAAATCTCCGACACAGCCGGGAATCGAACCCGCGCCCTTACAATTGGCATTCTGTCGCGCTGACCGCTCAGCTACCGGGAGCGGACAGTCTGTAGATGATTTCGAGGCATCAAAAATGATAAAACGCTACTTCTTTTCCTTTCACTAAGAATTGCGTATTGTTTCAGTATATACATACCCATTAATTTTTTATCTCCATAATACTGGGTATATGTAATAAATTTCGTTGTATATGTAATATGTTGCACATTCTTTGTTGTAGATGATTTCCTGGCAGACGAAGAAGAGGGCAGGGAGGGGTACATGCTGGAGATATGCAGGAACCACCGCAGATTTCATGTAAGTGTATATTCTAAAAAAAATTTTTGTTTCCCACAGTTTCTGTGTGTATATGTTTATACTATTAACTCATTATATTGTAGGCAATGTCAGTGAGATGAATCGCTGGGCCCTCAGAAGAGAGCGAAATGCCACAGTTGGTGGAGGAGATGGAGACAGAACTTCTTCGTCACGAGGAGATGAGGCACATGCCAAGGAGCCAGAGCGAAATAGGTAATACACACTCTCTCTGTAGTCCCATAGTGCTCAGAGCCATTTGAACCATTTGAACACTCTCTCTGATTACAAATAATCAGTGTTCTTTCTTTCCTTTCAGCATCAGCAGGCGATGTCTGGAAAGTTGTACTTAATTGTGTTCATTATTCTTTCCTAGAACATCGAGACGGGGTCCTGTGCGCAGGCTTCGCCTACAAGGGCGCCGCTGGCCACTGCGCGGGAAGCCGGTGCCGTCGGCGCCGCCCCTGTGGCCGCTCCCGCCGCCGGCGCCACACCGGCTCCACTTTGGCGTCCATGGGCGACGCTCCCTCTGACAAGCGGGTCAGGGCTGCAGCAGCAGGACTGCTCGCACTGACCCGATTCTGCAGCATCTCCTCCTCCTCCTGCAGCATCCCGTTCTCGCCGAGC
The DNA here is from genome assembly GCF_021461385.2 of Schistocerca piceifrons. NCBI lineage: Eukaryota > Metazoa > Arthropoda > Insecta > Orthoptera > Acrididae > Schistocerca > Schistocerca piceifrons. Next base: position 635,216,394 of record NC_060149.1, read on the forward strand.
TCGTGAGGTACGGCACATACCCCTGAACACATCACCGCAAACAGCTTCGTCACCTAGTTGTAGTTGCAGTATTAGTAACAGCGACAATCCTGTGGCTAGCAGTAGTTCCCTCCCCCATCCTTTTGGCGAAGGACATTACGTCAGTGACATGATTGGGTGTCACTTGTATCATATGTCTGTATGCGAGATTTTCACGCTCCTCAATATCCCTAGGTTCATTGTTTCCGATGTGATAGTGAAATGGAAACGTGAATGGACGCGTACAGCATAAGAGCTTACAGGCCGACCTCATGTGCTGACTGACAGAGACCGCCGACAGTTGAAGAGGGTCGTAGCGTGCAATATGCAGACATCTATCCAGACCATCACACAGGAATTCCAGACTGCATCAGGATCCACTGCAAGTAGTATGACAGTTAGGTAGGAGGTGAGAAAACTTAGATTTCATTGTCAAGCGGCTGCTCACAAGCCGCACATCACGTCTCGCTTGGTGTAAAGAGCGTAAACATTGGACGATTGAACAGTGCAAAAACGTTGTGTGGAGCGACGAATTACGGTACACAATGTGGCGATCCGATGGCAGTGTGTGGGTATGGCGAATGCCCAGTGAACGTCATCTGCCAGCGTGTGTAGTGCCAACAGTAAAATTCGGAGGCGGTGGTGTTACGGTGTGGTCGTGTTTTTCATGGTCGGGGCTTGCACTCCTTGTTGTTTTGCGTGGCACTATCACAACATAGGCCTACATTGATGTTTTACGCACCTTCTTGCTTCCCACTATTGAAGAGCAATTCGGGGATGGCGCTTGCATCTTTCAACACGATCGAGCACCTGTTCATATGCACGGCCTGTGGCGGGGGGGTTAGACGACAATAACGTCGCTGTAAAGGACTGGCCTGCGCAGAGTCGGGACCTGAATCCTATAGAACACCTTTGCGATGTTTTGGAACGCCGACTTCGTGCCAGGCCTCACCGACCGACATCGTTACCTCTTTTCAGTGCAGTAATCCGTGAAGAATGGGCTGCCATTCCCCAAGAAACCTTCCAGCACCTGATTGAACGCATGCCTACGAGAGTGGAAGCTGTCATCAAGGCTAAGGGTGGGCCAAAACCATACTGAATTCCAGCATTACCGATGGAGGGCACCACGAACTTGTGAGTCATTTTCAGCCAAGTGTCCGGATACTTTTGATCACATAGTGTATATCCATCTCCTCCTGCCCGTCTCTCTGTCCATCTGCTCCTCCCTTCTCTCTGTCCACTTACTCCTCCCCCATCTGTCCATCTGCTTCTCTCCATCTGATCCTGCCCCCTCTATCCATCTGCTCGTATCCCCTCTGTCTATCTCGTCCTCCCCCTCTATCTCTTCCTCATCTACACTAAGTTCGTCCGCTCCACCCCCCTCTCCCCATCTATCACTTCCTCAGCCTTCCCTCCGTCTATCTCCTCCACACCCCTTTGTCTGTTCACTTCCTCTGTCTGTCCATCTTCTCGTCCCTTTTTCTCTGTCCATCTCCTCCTTTCCCCTACCTCCGTTCATCTCCTCTTTCGCCCTATCTATGCCCATCTTCTCATTCCCCCTCCCTGTCTCTCCATTTCCTGCTTTCCCCTTCTCTTTCATGTTATCACCCCAACCCCTATAGGAGGTGTCTGGTTACTTTCTCCATAGTGTTTCTCCCCAGATAGTAAGTAATACGTGTACCAAGTTTGGTGGAAAGTGATAAATGGGCTTAGGAGCAGCTTTTTACCATGGGTTTGCCCTCGTACGCACATGTCACTAATGTATGACACATTTCACACATATTTGTATGCATATTTAACCTGTATCTCTAGCGAATTTCGCCCTGAAGTTTCGTTTCTACGCAGTTCAATGTTTGCAACTCCTGAACTATGTGTCGTACAGCCATATATTTTTCCAAATGGTATATAGTTTTTCAGTGATATATATGAATACCATCTGCAAATAATGTTAGTAGTAAGGAACTAAATAACTGAAAGGTCATGTCTCACGCGGCAGTTTCAGTGCATAAACAGCGAAAATGTAATAAGTGATAAACTTTCTTCTTCTCATAATTTTGTGGGGGACGAGAGCGATAAAAAGTTTCTTAATGGTTTGAAACTATGTGTAAAGTTTGTTGAAAGTCAGTAAGTGCTCTCATTCTCAAATACTGGACGAATATAGTCTCGCTGTTTGTGCGTCGTGAGCTAGGTGGTAAATGACAGATGAGGTTGATGATTCTTACTCCCACAGTGGTTATTTTCAGACAGTAAGTGATATGTGTAGCAAATTTGTTTGAAAACCGTCCAGTGGGATGGAAGGAATTTTGGAACATTTATAAATACATCTACTTTTGTAATACGTGTGGATAAAACAAAACTAATGAACTTTCAAGTAAAGATCTAGTACGTCTCAAATTAGTGTCTCAACAATATATCCTTGAAAACGTATGACAATTCATGTGTCTAAATACAATTTATGAGTAAATAGAAATACTGACTTCACAACAAAATTCAAAATTTTCTTGTGCAATAACAAAAAAATTTCTGTTGGGAAAAGAAGAACGAAAACGGCAACAAAGTTGTACAAAATAATGGACTCTGTCTCAACTTTCCTATACTGAAGTGAAATTTGGAGACATGCAAATAGAAAAACTTCGAGAGTGCAGTCCACTAGAGTGAGATTTCTTGGGGATTTAGAGCTTAAGACAGACAACGTAAGGAACAAACATGTTCGAGGATAATAACCCTGCTGTTCATTAAATTAGAAACTCCATGAAGGCGGCACGCTACACGCCTCAAATTGGCGTCAACTAGATCTTCCTTCCATTTCTTTCGGCGGTGATGCTTTGTTTTGGCGTAATAACGATACACCCGGAACTCGTCCATGGAGAATAGGCGGCTAAGGAAGTCCTTGACTGCCCTGGTACACTTACAACGTTTCTACTACTGCCTTAGTTCGGCGGGTTTTTTGAATGGATATGGCCAGTCGCGGCGGACTGTATGATGTTCAAAATATCGTGCAAGATGTTGAAAACTGATCCCTGACTGATTTTCACTATTTGCACAGTCACTTCCATTGTGATACGCCGGTATTAGAGCGTTTCTCTTGTGATTGCCGAGACTGCCGGATCTTCACAGACAGATGGTCTACCGCCTCGTTGTTTGCTAACCACACTTGGTTGACCACACTGGAAGCGTCTGCTCCTTCTGACCTTTCCGGCATACGATGATGCATTGCTGCCCTACACTTTAAACAACTCAGGATGGACTGTCACAGCATTGTATCCCTTCAGATGTAGAAAACGAACTTCCGCACTATATTTCAGTGGATTAGTTGCCTGCACAATTTTCTTTTGGCTCCTCTAGCGGCTTGCGAGTATTTCAGTCTGTATCAAAACTGAGGACATGTACCTGCACACAAACAAAAAGTTAATTACGTAACTATTTTTTTAAAGTGATAATTAAAATTCTACGGCCACACCTCGTACTACGTGCTTCAATGAGTAAAAGATCAGAATTTCAGTGCAACGGGAAAAAAATAGGTAGGAGTAACGCCATCTACAAACTATGTATAAGAAAAAATTGTGCAGAGAGTTTCTCATTCATATATCGCTTTGGAATGTTGTTTATTTCCAGAAAATCGTGTTATGCCTCGCGCATAAAATAGAAACGTCTCCCACCACGTGTCGTGGTTTGTCGAGACTGCGGTTTACTGTTCTGCGGTATTACTACTGCGGTAAGTCGGGATACTATGACTGTCAAGAAAATATCGAAAGAATGGGTTCAGGAGGCCCATACTCAAATTCATGCAGCATCTCAACGGACGCATGCGACTACCGCCCCTTATTTGTTTGAAATTATTGCAATGCTTGTAGGGAATTAATAACGTACAGAGATTAATTACATAAAAAGTATCAATTACAGAGGAAATTCAATAAAATAGAGACAGAAAGTAATAACAATAAAAATGCAGGGATTAATTAATTAATAAGCGTATGGCATTGGTGGCCGGGAGACCCCTCGCGGGGCTGTTCGGCCGCCGCTCCACAAGTTTTTTAACGCCTCTACGGCGACTAGCGAGTGAATGAGGATGAAATGATGGTGAAAGACACACAACACCCAGTCATCTCGAGGCAGAGAAAATCCCTGACCCCGCCGGGAATCGAACCCGGGACCCCGTTCGCGGGAAGCGAGAACGCTACCGCAAGATTACGAGCCGCAGGCAATGCAGGGCTTAAAGTGTACAACTAGAATTTATAAAATACGAACAATAAGATTTAAAAAAAGACAAACAACGTGACAAATCTCTTTATAGTATGTGTAGAGTCCAGTATTTGGCCACTTAGCTACTAGTTTGTTAACTACAGGAAGATCACCGGCATTACATACATCCGACAGTTCCTGCACTCTACCAGATGTTGTTGGTTCAGCAGGTCAGCACACGCAAATTTCATCGTTTCCGCTGAAGCCCATTTCCTGTGGTTGACTTTGCATCGTGACATCCCAGTTCCCAAGCTTTTCAGCGCCTTCCATGTCATATAAGGCAGGTGTGAGTCTCCCACTGATTCCTCTGTGACATTCGTTCAGTGTGCCTCAAGCAAAGAACCTCGCCGAAGTTCCGCTCACCGAGTTCCGGGATATAAGGGATCGCTGTAGTTCCGCATGAAACTCCTTTTTTATCTGAGTCTTCGCCGATTACGCTCATATCCAAACAAGTGATATATGGAATCAGTTTCCTGTGTCTTCTTCTCCACTTCTAATGCTGCTTTCCGGCGAAAACTTGCTGATGCTTTATCCATAATTTGGTACAGTTTGCTGACAGGAGTTTGTCATAGACAGCCTGTCACAAAGCGTCAAGTCACGTTCGAAGGTGTATCAGCCAGTTCGGAATTTGCAGAATTTTTCCAGACTGGTGCAGAGTATTCTGTTCCGGAGAGATACAGTGCCAGGACAGAAGTTTGAAGCACTTTTAGCTGAGCGCCCCAGGTGGTTTCATCAAGTTTATAGGTGATGTTATTCGATGCAGACACATTGAGCTTTATTTCTTCGCAGTGGACTTTAAATGTAAAGGAGCGGCCCATCATTACTCCAAGCTATGACAGATATATTGTTCCGTCGACTTGTTTGTGGCAAGACAAGTATCCACAGGCTCCTAGAAGAACGGAAGCACAGGATTATAGGAGAACAAAAGTTGCCAGATTGCATTCGTCGTCGTCATGCGGGCCCAGCTCCAATGTCTTGTTCGAATACCCCTTAATTTGGACAGCGACCATAGTGTTTCTGACTTGTTAAGACCGGTGGCTATGCTCTATCTTCAAGGTCTCCGTCGCGTTATCTTTTAACAAGCTAACGCAAGACCTCATGTTTTCCGTGCTGTCCTGGCCTACCTCGACTCAGAGACTGCTCGACTGTTCTCCGACCAGCACATTCTCCAGACTCCTCGCCCATCTAAACATCTGGTTATCGGTTCGCTACTCGCCAGCCACAACAACTGAGGAACTGTGACATGGAATTGGAGCATCACAGAATCACATAAGCTTATCTGTCATCCAAGCTCAGTCTGACTACATGTCGTTTTAGAACTATGTAGCTACTAGGCTTATTCTTCCTGGTATACTGCATAAACTCAATAAGTAAAATTTCGTTATTCACTTACTCCTGGTGTTGCAGTCTGCCGGCCGAAATGGCCGCGTGGTTCTAGGCGCTGCAGTCTGGAGCCGCGAGACCGCTACGGTCGCAGGTTCGAATCCTACCTCGGGCATGGATGTGTGTGATGTCCTTAGGTTAGTTAGGTTTAACTAGTTCTAAGTTCTAGGGGACTAATGACCTCAAAAGTTGAGTCCCATAGTGCTCAGAGCCATTTTTGTTGCAGTTTTAATTGCCAGCAATGTAAAAAGACAAGGACAACCACACAATTCTTTTAGGGGGACATCAGCAGTAAACAACATTTCGCAAACGGAACTGTTAAGCAACATTTTCTCTTCCACTATGGCTGAAAGTTAAAAGTCGACGAAGAGAAATAGTTTTCTCGAACAGGAAGCTTGCGAGCAGTCAGTTAAACCCAGAAAAAAGAATCTTATGTGAGCTGTGCTCTGAAATCAGCAGTAGTGAAGAAACGGTCGCTGCACGAGAGTGAAGGTAGGCAGCAACAAACCGGCACATGAGTCTTCTGCTTGAAGCAAAAACAAGGTAGAGAATCAGCTGGGGCCAATTGCGTTGCTTTCTTCAAATACAGAGACACAAACAAAGCTTGTGACACGCTGTAAAATACCAGTACAAATTGATATTATCTTTAAATGCGCTGCCAGACAACGATATTATTCCACTTGGTCTCCCGTAGCAGAAATATGCTGTGAAGTTACGGTAAACAATTACATTGTTGGTTAAGAAAAACACATCGCACTGTGAATGCTTTTAGGACACTTGTGCATATACACTGAAGAACCAAAAAACTCGTACACCTGCCTAATATCGTGGAGGCCCCGCGAACACACAGAAGTGCGGCAACACGACGTGGCTTGGACTCGACTAACGTCTGAAGTAGTGCTGCAGGGAACTGACACCATGAATCCTGCAGGGCTGTCTGTAAATCCCTAAGAGTACAAGAGGGTGGAGATCTCTTCTGAACAGCCAGTTGCAAGGCATCCTAGATATACTCAATCATGTTCATGTCTGTGGAGTTTTGTGGACAGAGGAAGTGTTTAAACTCAGAAGAGTGCTCCTGGAGCCACTCTATAGCAATTCTGGACGTGTGGGGTGTCGCATTGTCCTGCTGGTATGGCCCAAGTCCGTCGGAATGCTCAAAGGATATGAATGGATGCAGGTGATCAGACAGATGCTTACGCACGTATCACTTGTCATAGTCGTATGAAGACGTATCACGGGGGCCCTATCACTCCATCTACACACGCGCCGCACCATTACAGAGCCTCCACCAGCGTTAACAGTCCCCTGCTGACATACAGGGTCCAAGGATTCATGAGATTGATAAAATTTGAAACGAGACTCGTCCGACTAGACAACATGTTTCCAGTTATCAACAATCCAATGACGGGCCAAGGCGAGGCGTAAAAAAAAAAAACAGCTGAAAAACAGTGTAGAATGTTCTCTATTAAGGCAGATGACTGGGGGTGGGGGTGGCTCTGTGTGTCGTCGTGGAATATCACGGTGAACACTCACTATAAGCCGACCGAAACACCCTCACTCCCTGGTGGAATAATATTGTGGTCGACTAATACTTCCGATTTTCAGCACCGAACATACCCTATGTAACTAAGAAGTTCGGTTGATGATAAGAAACAAAATACCTTTGCTCGACACAGAGTTATCTATACTAGCCAAATTATACTTTTGACAACATTTATAAAGCTACTATAAATTGTCAGCGAAGGCTACTTTTAGACTCGATTTCATATATCTGTAAATGTGTTGCATAGAAGACAGTGCACTGCAACTGTGATTTTTGCCAACCCTACTACGATTCGAAATAGCAGCGCCACCTTCTGTGATTATGGATTGCAGAAAAGATAGTCTGCTGACAGACATTAATTACAGGACTGTCCTGTACCTCCTGCTCTTGAGTTTGTGCGCAACATTTTGCGTTTACGTGTTTATCATTAATAACAGTAACATAAGCTTTGCTAACCCTCAATTTCTCTGATACCAAGCCCACAAGGAAGTACCCATCTCGAACGGTCGAACGGCTAAAACTGAAAATTTTTTTAAAAACGGAGATGTACCTGTTGTAGAACCCATCAAGGTCATTTATCCGTAAGCATCTTCTTGCGAGAAATCGATGTCTGTAGATTAACGATTCTATAGGCAAATCGCTCAATGTATCATACCATGTAGCAGATAACTGTAGCCGACCGTTGTGGCCAAGCGGTTCTAGGCGCTTCAGTCTGGAACCGCGCGACCGCTACGGTCGCAGTTCGAATCCTGCCTCGGGTATGGATGTGTGTGACGTCCTTAGGTTAGTTAGGTTTAAGTAGTTCTAAGTTCTAGAAAACCGATGACCTCAGATGTTACGTCCCATAGTGCTCAGAGCCAGCCAGATAACTGTAATTATCACATTCACGAGAGTCATACATGAGGCAAAAAGCTAAAAAATTTGCTTGCAAAATATGTGATAACTTTTGCAGTGAGTATAGAGTCATATTGCCCAAAATAGAAGTACCTGTGTTGTCCTGCGTTCCTCCCTTATTCATCATCGAAGTGAAAATGTGGCTTCTCAATTAAGTGATTAAAACAAAGAGGAATGGAACAGCTCGTGACTGATGCAGTGTGGTTACTTTCCTTGGCATGTACAAATATTGTTTCATTGTGTTATTTTTAAAATTATTTTTATTCGATTTTTTTGGTTCGATGTAATGTGCTTCCGTTTTGAGAGATTGTCGCCTTTTTTGTGTCAGCATTTGTCCCATTTATTCAATGTTATTTTTTGTAATGTGGCAGATTTCAGCACCTTACATGACATTGATTCAGAAAGTAAATGACAAATACCGCGCGGACAGGTATAGCCGTTAGGTAGAATAATACTAATAGCAAAATCAAGGTTCATACTTGTACGTAAGATTTTGAGAACTTTGCGTTTTATCATTGGGAAGCTGGTTTGAACGGACACAGGAAAGAGCTGTTTTGAGCTGTAGAACAAGTTAGGTGGTCGGCAGTGGGCCGGAGCTTCAGACGGCGGCTGCTTTGGCGGCAGTGTCGCCAGTGGCCGCAGGGGGCACTGGGCGAGCCTGAGACCCAGGGAGAGAGAGAGAGAGAGAGAGCGTGCATGCGAGACAGAGAGAGACTGCTTCTCGCCGTTGCGGCTATACAACGGCGCGCCCATGAAAGGTGGGAGAACCGCGTGAAATTTCAGAGTCCTGGTTGGCCGAAAACGTGTAGGGATACACGTGAGAGGAACTGCAAAGTTTGGCGGCAACAAGAGGGGCCATCCACATGGGTGCTAAAAGGAACTCGTTAAACTTCGGTTACACGATAAATCAGTCAAATATAAAGGCCGTAAATTCAAATAAATACCTAGGAATTACAATTACGAACAATTCAAATTGGAAGGAACACATAGAAAATGTTGTGGGGAAGGCTAACCAAAGACTGCGTTTTATTGGCAGGACACTTAGAAAATGTACCAGATCTACTAAGGAGACTGCCTACACTACGCTTGTCCGTCCTCTTTTAGAATACTGCTGCGCGGTGTGTGAGCCTTACCAGATAGGACTGACGTAGTACATCGAAAAAGTTCAAAGAAGGGCAGCACATTTTGTATTATCGCGAAATATGGGAGAGATTGTCACTGAAATGATACAGGATTTGGGCTAGACATCATTAAAAGAAAGGCGTTTTTCGTTGCGACGGAATCTTCTCACAAAGTCCCAATCACCAACTTTCTCCTCCGAATGCGAAAATATTTTGTTGACCCCTACCTACATAGGGAGAAACGATCACCACGATAAAATAAGGGAAATCAGAGCTCGTACGGAAAGATATAGGTGTTCGTTCTTCCCTCGCTCAATACGACATTGGAATAATAGAGAATTGTGAAGATGGCTCGATGAACCCTATGCCAGGCACTTAAATGTGATTTGCAGAGTACCCATGTAGATGTAGATGTAGGGGGACTCAGGTGGCTGGCGTGGTGCTGGACAGACATGGAGTGTCTAGTCGGCGAGTGGATGCCTAGACATAGTTAGGTTTGGAGATATTGCTGGCATTGCGACCATTGATCCCTCTCTAATTGTTCAGATTCAGTGCATACGTCTCCACAAAAGCAGAATCATCTGTTGCTCCGAGAAGAAAAAACAGATTTGTGCTCACTTGTGGCGTTCGAATGCAACATTAAGTGTTCTTTTGCTGCCGCGCATTTGAGTCTACCAACTACTCCTGGCATTTGTGCAAGTAGATTGTGTATCGACTCGTGTAGGTTCCAATCATTGGAAGGATACGTGAGAACACACCAGAAAAATGAGAATTTTTGTGTCAGTTCACTTGAACATTCGACCAGCTTCGCCGTTTTCGGGACACTCGTTCACCGGCTATGGGTAATAAGAATCTGCTCTTTGTCAAAGTCGCTTATCCCAATGGATTTCCCCATTTGCAGTCCATATCTTCGCAAGGGTGATCCCCGTCCGTGTCTGCTCCTCTTACATACTTTTGTTACCGCGTCAAGTGCCCACAACGCCACCAGGCAGCATCCAACGTCGCGGTGGACAGTGGTGATAATGTTTTGGCTCATTAGTGTACGCCATAATACAGTTCACAATGTACAATGCAAAAAAATTATGTTTCACTGTGTTTATGAACGTTAAAATGTTGGTAATCTAAAGCCCATGATCAATGCTGATTCTATTCAATGTTCACATACTTCCTCCGATCGCAGTGTAAGGCACAAATCATCGGATTAGGTAGTTCACACCTGTAAATCGTTCATCCTATGTATACAGGGTGATTTTACTAACTGGGAACAATCTACAGCAAACGATCCCTCAGAGGATAAGTAACAAAAATGTCATCTGGAGATATGGCCAGGAATGCGTTTCAGCTAGGATAAACCATCCTCAAAGTGGAGGCAAAAGATCTTTGACAGTGTAGGTTCCAATCATTGGACGTACACATGAGAACACACCAGAAAAAATGGGAATTTTCTGTCAGTGCAAGTGTTTTAACGCCACTCTCAAGAATGCAGAAATATTGTCCATATCGGTGGTGAGCCCACACACTGGCCCTAGGGCACATCCACCTCACTGCTTTTTTCGGCTCCTTGTCCGATCAGGGATCGTTTCCTGCTGTTTGTTCCTATTTCGTAAAATAACCTCATACACAAATATAAGTGAACCTTATACATAATTGACATCGCTCAAGTGTGGGGACGAACTAGAATGATGTAGAAGTAAAAACGTCAACAGCAAAGATCGCTAATTATAAGTTGCCATAATGGTATGTGTAAAGCATATTGATCATAAATTACAATCTTAATCAGGTTGATACAGTAAGGTGGGGTACATATTTTGACAACACATGAGCTATAATCCTTGTGAAGATATTCATCGATGAAGTAGAAGGAGTTGACCAAAAGGAAGTTCTTTAATTCATTCTGAAACCGATCTTTATCACTTACAAGACCTTTGATATGCTCTGGTAAGTTACTGAATATATGAGTACCAATGTATTTGGCTCCTTTCTGTACTAATGTTAAGCTTTTATAGCCCTTATGCAGATTGTTTTTGGTTCTGGTATTATAATCATGTTTTGCACTATTTTGTGTAAAAAGAGACATGTTGGTAATGACAAAGGACATCAATGAGTATATGTACTGTGAAGTAGTAGTTTCTTAAGGAGGTCTCTGCATGATGATCTAGGACTGACACCAGATATAATTCTAATGACTCGTTTCTGAATTTTTAAAATGTTCTCTCTGTGATAGGAGTTTCCCCAAAAGATGATTCCATAACTCATTAGTGAATGGAAGTAGGCCGAATAAACTAACTTCTTCATTTTTAAATCATCTATTTCCGCTATCATGCGTACTGCAAATGTAGCTGAACTAAGGCGTTTCATTACGTCTAGAGTATGTTTTTTCCAGTTTAGGTTGTCGTCAATTTGTAGCCTTAAAAATTTGACACTGTCTACAGCTTTAATTTCATTGTTTGAATACATTATACTTATAGGGTCAGGTATTCTTTGTGAGGTACTAAACTGTATGTACTGGGTCTTGTCAAAATTCAGTGACAATCCATTTGCTGTGAACCACCCATTGATACCTCCAAATATTTCCTTAGCTCAATGCTCAGTGAGATCACGGGTACTGCTTTTTATACCAGTACCTGTATTATCTGCAAATAAGACAAAAGTAGCATTTTGTGACACTGCAGGTCATTAGTATATAATAGGAACAACAAGGGAACTAAAATAGAGCCCTGGGGCACCCCTTGTCATGACTATTGTTATGTTCAAATGGTTCAAATAGCTCTGAGCACTATGGGACTTAACATCTGAGGTCATCAGTCCCCTAGAAATTAGGACTACTTAAACCTAACTAACCTAAGGACATCACACAATCCATGCCCGAGGCAGGATTAGAAACTGCGACCATAGCGGTCGCGCGGTTCCAGACTGAAGCGCCTAGAACCACTCTGCCACAGCGGCCGGCACTATTTTTATGAGGTAAGCCTGATACAGACATACATTGTTTTCTATTTAAAAAATAGGATGAGAACCATGAGCCTGCTACTCCTGTTATCCCGTAATATTTTAACTTTTGTATAAGGATATCAAGCTTAACACATTCAAAAGCTTTGGCCAGATCACAGAATATTCCAAGTGGTAATAACTTTTGATTTATTGATTTTAATATATCATCTGTAAAAGTGAATATAGCTTGATCATTTGACAATCCTTTCCGAAATCCAAACTGATTGCGAATGAGAATATTTTGCTGTACTAAGTGTTTCTAAAGTCTATTGTACATAACCCTTTCAAACACGTTTGAAAATATTGCCAATAATGAAATGGGACGGAAGTTTTCCACAGATGAGTTGTCTCCTTTTTTGTGTAATGGTTTGACAATAGCATATTTAAGCCTATCTGGAAAAGTGCAACTGTGTAGGGATTCGTTACATAAGTAACTCAGTAAGTCACAAAGTTATGAGAAGCGACATTTAATTATGGTAGTAATTCGTGTCAGGTCGTGACACGTCATTCCAGAAACTTCCAGAAAGTGCTGCATCGGCGTGTCAATAGTAAAACAAGATTTACATAAAATATCATGCATATTACACAGACTGCACAAGCTGACTTTCACACAGCAAGTGATAGGAGATTGAGGATCACAAGTCAAAACAAAGATGCCGCTCACTACCACCAGGTAGCATTGTATTAGTAAATATACACATATTTGACCGTAAATTATAAAGCACAAGCAAGAAGTTTCATGCAAGGAGTCGACGAAAGAATGCAATATGTACATCACATAACGCAAGTAATGCAAACAGTAGTATAGTCGAATAATAAATTTACATTTCTTAAAATTTTTCCCCCAAATTTTTTTGTAAACATCATAAATTTAAATTTATCATAAAATTATGAAAGAAGTTATTATATATCAGTTTTAACAGCCAGTGCCTACATGTGCCAATGTGGCATCTTGACCTCGAGCAACCATGATCTTGTATGGTATTTTGTAATATCTGTATAGAATGTAAGGACAGTTAATTTGATATTGTACTTACATCACTATACTATATATTATTTGCATTCGTTTATTCGTTACTTAATTTCTGGTCTTATACTAGATGCTTATTACGCCAAGACTTCGAGCACCATATTACATTACAATTTTGTATTGGTGGCAGTCAATGATAATGTGATTTGCAGCTGGTATTTTAAAAGTGCAATATCTGAGTTGTTCCCTTTGTTACCTACATACATTGTGACATGTACTTCGTGCATTGTGTCTGTACTCTTATCACCTAGACTGTAAGCTTATCAGTGGCGATTATTTCGCACTGTACTTGCCTTGTAACTATTTGGCTAGATAGCCAGCAGGCAGCACGATTGATATGTGATACGTTCTTTTATAATTTCACAAAAAAATAAATTTCATTATAATTTTTACAAAAAAAATTTTGGGGAAAAAATTTAAAAAAGCTTTTTTGTTCTTGTAGTCTACTCTGGTTTGGATTACTCCGATCAACGGACAACGGCGCCAACAATGACGTCAGGACACCTATCAATCGAGGTATTTTGCAGGGTAGTCCCACACACACAGTCACAGACGGTGCAGTATGGGACAGAGAAGACGTATACAGACTCTCTGCTGTGAAGGGACATAGGAAGAATGAAAGCAGGAGAGTCGCAAACTGATGTGGCCCGATGGCTTAATGTGAATCGTTCTGTTGTTATAAGGATGAGGCGACAGTTTGTAGAGACCGAAACTGTATCCCGGAGATTAAGACTTCGCCGACAACGCGTAACATCAGAACGAGTGGAGCGTTATTTGGCTGTAAGGGCACGACGGTACCGCCTTACTACTGCACTGCAACTGGCATCTGAGCTGGCAGCATCACCAGGACGTGTTGTATCGAGGTAACCGGTGTACGGATTACTTCAGCAGAGCGGTCTTTATTGTTGGAGACCTGCTGTCTGTTTACTTGTGACATGTCTTCATAGAAGGGAACGTCTAGAGTGGAGCCATCAACATGCCACATGTACGATCGAAGGGTGGGCCAATGTTCTTTTCACAGATGAGTCCCAATTTAATCTGGAGAGTGAGTCTCGACGGATTCGCTTCTGGAGGGCACGTGGAACACGATTTCGGGACCCAAACATTGTGGAAAGAGACCTTTATCGAGCAGGATCCGTATAGATGTGGGTAGGGATTACGTTGACCACTCGAACACCTCTTCATGAAGTTGTACAGGTGAATTAGCAAGGTTTAACTGCTGTCAGACTCCGTGAGGAGATCTTGGGATCTCATGCGCAGTTGTTGCGAGGTGCTCTGAGTCCAGACTTCGTACCGATGGACGATAATGCTCGACCTCATAGAGCATGAGTGACTGATGTTTTTTTGGAAACGGAAGATATTGCATGCATGGCGTGGCCTACTCGCTCTCACGCTTTGAAACCCATAAAGGATGTCTGGGATGCACTAGGGAAACAGACTGCATCTCGTCAGCATCCACCAACCACTCTCCAAGACTTGTGAGCAGCTCTGCATGAAGAATGGTCGTTATTGCCTCAACATGAGTTTGATGACATCTTCACACCGTGTCCCGTCGTTGTCAGGCCTGTATTGCTGCTAAAGGTGGTCACACCCTATACTGAGCACATTAACCAGTTGTCAGAATGCGTGTGCAAATCCGTTAAGGTGGGAAAAAACAAAGAACATTTTTGTCTACCGTTATGCATGTTACAGTTGATTACGTTCTGTACATTTTCATTATTTCTACTTTTCTGTATGTACTGCTTTGTGGCATTGCCAGCAGTTTGTAATATCTTTGCTTGGACTTGTGATTCTCGTTCTATTACTATCTGGTTCGTGAACATGAACTTCTGCAGTTGGTGCAGTATGCATGATATTTTATGTAAATCTTGTTTTATTATTGAAATGCCGATGATGCACTTTCTGCGTGTTCCAGGAATGATATGTCTAGAGTTGACACGACATACTGCATATATGATGGAGCTGTATTGAGATAAACACTGAGGAGACAAAAGCCATGGGATCGCGATATGCACATGTGAAGATGGCGGTAATATCCCCCACACAAGGTATAAAAGAGTAGTGAGTTAGGGGAACAGTCATTTGTACTCAGGTGATTTATGTGAACAGGTCTCCGACGTTATTATGGTGGGAATTAACAGACTTTGAACGCAGAATGGTGGTTGGAGCTAGACCCACGGGGCATTTCGGAAATAGTTAAGAAATTCAATATTCTGAGATCCACAGTGTCAAGGGTGTGCCTTCACTTGACGACCAAGAACAGCGGCGTTTGTGTAGACTTATCAGCGTTAACAGACAAGCAACACGCCGTGAAGTAACCACATAAATCAATGTGGCATATAATAGGAACATATCCGTTAGCACAGTGCGAAAAATTTGGCGTTTTTGGGCTATGTCAGCAGAAGGCAGCAGACGACAACACGGCATCACCTGTAGCGCCTCCTGTCGGCTCGTGACCATATCAGTTGAACCCTAGACGACTGGAAAACCGTGGCCTGGTCAGATGAGTACCGATTTCAGTTGATAAAAGTTGATGTTAGGATTCGAGTGTGGCGCTGACCCCACGAAGCCGTGGACCCAGTTGTCAACAAGGCACTGTGCAAGATGATGGCGGCTCCATAATTGTATAGGCCGTGTTTACATGGAATGGACTGGATCCTCTGGTCCAACGGAACCGATCATTGACTGGCGATGGTTATGTTCGGCTACTTGGAGACCATTTGGAGCTGTTCATGGTCTTTATGCTCCCAAACAATGATGGAATTTTTGGAGATGACAATGCACCATGCCACCAGGCCGAAACTGGTTTGAAGAACATTCTGGAAACTCCGAGCAAATGATTTGGCTGCCCAGATCGCCCGACATGAATGCCATCGAAAATTTATGGGACACAATAGAGAGGTCAGTCCGTGCACAAAATTCTGCACTGGCAACACTCTCGCAATTATCGACGGCTATAGAGTCAGCATGGCTTAGTAGTTCTGCAGGGGACTTCCAACGACTTGTTGAGTCCATGCCACGTCGAGTTACTGCACTACGCATGGCAAAATGAGATCGTATACAGTACTAGGACGTATCCTATGACTTTTATAACGTTAATGTAGTTAGCTAAGGTACGTTGTATGTATTGGTTCAAATGGCTCTGAGCACTATGGGACTTAACATTTATGGTCATCAGTCCCCTAGAATTTAGAACGACTTAAACCTAACTAACTTAAGGACATCACACACATCCATGCCCGAGGCAGGATTCGAACCTGCGACCGTAGCAGTCGCACGGCTCCGGACTGAGCGCCTACAACCGCTAGACCACCGCGGCCGGCGTTGTATGTATTCAATTTGTGAAAGCGTGTATCCCACCTTACTGTATTTGATCTGATTAAGTTTCTAATTTGCGATGTATACGCTTTACAGATCTTATGCTGACAACTTAGATTTACAGAAACCGGTCGCAGAAAAAAATTATAATTGGCGATCTTGGATTTGATGTTTTCACTTCTATATTTCACAGCAGCGAACCTCCTACATAATTCTTGACCACTTATATACGCACTACTTGATCAGAAGGATCCGCACACTCCTACATAATGTGGAATTGACTACTAGATGCCACGAGAGGCGGACCAGCCAGAATGAAATGAGGCGGTGTGTTGTGTTGTCAGTAAAGGAACAGTAAAATCAGAACAGTGACTTCGTACTTGGACTAATCACTGGATGTCATCTGAGTAACAAATCCATAAGGGATAGTTCAAGCCTTCTAAAGCTGCCCAAGTCGACTATTGGTGACACTGAGGGACATCCACAGCTAAAGAAAGGACAGGCAGACCTTAAATACTGACGGATTGGAACCGCCGAGCAGTGGGGCATTTGTTGTACAAAGTCGCATGAAATCAACGAAAAGGATCGATCGTGAGTTCCAAAAGTGCTACCAGCAGCCAAATTCGTACAGACACTGCAGGTACTGGGTTATAAGGAATGCGGTGAAAGACCGAGCAGCTCCTCATAAGCCACGCATCCCAGTAGTTAACGCTAAGCGATGCTTGGGACGGTGTAAGGAACGATTTCACTTGATTGGATATGGATTGATAAATCACGCTATACCCCATGCCTGGTTTCTGCTCTTGAGAAAGAATGGGCTGCCATTTTTGTACAGAAATTCAGTCACACCACTGAAAGTGTCCCCAGCAGAGTCACTGCTTGACACAACAAGTGAAACACAGAAAGGAACGGTCAGATGTCAACGTAGCTTCGTATACATACACACCATCAACGGTATGCAATTGTCACCAGAGGGCATTACTGTTGTTCGTGTTTAGTATTGTTACCATGTCTGGTAGGGTACGTAAAAGGGCGTGAACAGCGTCAGATGTTGAGTAATCACTGTGGAGGACACAGATATGCCACGCACTGGTGTGTGACAGTATTATCAGCACCTGACAGAGTCTGAAATGTGCCTTATTGTGGGTCTCCATCTGGTTGGCTGGTGGAATGTGGGACATTCGGAAAACGTGAGGACAGTCATACTCGTCTTCAAGATTCTGGTCGAGAGCCGACACGAACATTTTAGCTGACTATTTTCATATATTTCACGTAGTTGCTGTCTGATGAGTTTCCTTTAATAGTAATTAATAAGCAGTACTTACGATAGACTTTACAGATAGTTATTCCTTTTTGATTTGGGTCGTGTTTATAGGACTTGAAACTCATTGCCCGGAACTTCATAAAGTAGTACGACACAACTCTCATAAAACTTGAAATACCGCCCTTGAAATTTAGATTTCCAAGTGCTGTTAAGTCCAGAACAGCTCTGCCATATAAAATCATTCGGCCCTTAGCTGAATGCGTAAGTAAATAAACAAAAGGCTTATGGCGAGAGTCTGGTATATTGCCGAAACGAAACAGTACCGGACACTGTTTTCTCCAATGGCTGAATTTCAAGCAGCAAAAAGCATAGATTGTGGGTTGTGTTTTCTATGAGTGCCCACTGTAGGATATTGAGATACGAAAGATTGGATAGTAAAAGAATGTTCGTAGGAAAAACGAGATGAAGTGAATCTGAAAGATTTAACTGTGGAAACTATGGCCAACAAAGAAATTTGGAAGCTGCCGATAACAATTAATTACAAGTAATTTGTTATTCAGAAGTGCAAAACATCAACTGTCCATTTATTAAGAAAGTGAAGAGACTGTTCTTGTGTTGTGGTACTTGGAGAGTTTCGACCACATGACTGCAGAAAAGTGATGTATTTTTATGTGTCTCAACACAACCTCTTGAAGAAGCATCAACTTATATGCTCTTTGAATGTTATCAGTTGTATTATGTATCATGCAGAATTAAGTACATTAAATAATGAGCGGTGTGTCATTCCTGACTACACACCTATAGATGGAGAAAATACCTGGTGCTTTCGTCCTGACACTCTAACAGTCAATTATTATATCTGCAGTCCAATAGTAGAAGAACTGAAAAACTGGAATATGTCCGTACTCGAGGATTAGTGTTGCGCTATACGTTTAGGGGCCACATAAGGCAATGGCCGGTGATCATCGTGTAATATATTTCAGAGATTGGCAGCAGGTTCAACGTCAAAAAGCTTTCATCAACACCCTAAAGACAGGAAATTCTAATTGTTTATTACTTTTGAGCGAAGAAGTCCCACTGCGTATAAGTGGAACTGAGAAAGTTTACATGTCAACGTCTCACAACAGCGTCATTCATAGAGACCTTGTTGTTGGGCTCCATTATTGTGGACTTGAATGGATTTTTTCATGTCAACAAGTGGTAGTAAACATAGTAAAGACACTGGCCCCATTGGTCTTCTTTATGGTAGTACCAATCCCAAGTTTTCACT
Organism: Schistocerca piceifrons; assembly: GCF_021461385.2. NCBI lineage: Eukaryota > Metazoa > Arthropoda > Insecta > Orthoptera > Acrididae > Schistocerca > Schistocerca piceifrons. Next base: position 635,235,468 of record NC_060149.1, read on the forward strand.
TAAGCAAATGGAAAGCTTCTTCAATATCACCATCCCATGTGGAATGTGATAATGAAGACGACTGCTATAATCTGATGTAAGATTTTGTTTAATGTATCCATAAGCGATTTTAACAACTGGACAGTCTTACATTTTGTGTCCTCTAAGCCTTTTGCGGTAGCGTGTTTCAGTAAAATCTTCTCAGTTTACAAGCGGTGTCACTTCGAATAAAATACGCGAGCTTCAGATAGCTGTCTCTGCCATCTTACATTTTTTTCTACATGACACGTCACAGAAGATTCTGATGACTTTGTGTCGTTGAAACTGATTTTTGTGATTCATTTATACATTTTTATGACCTTACTTATTTAAAAATGCCAAAATATTCACATTGTAGACATTTGATGGTAGTCATAACGTAAGAAATAATGAACCACATTTATACTTTAAAAAATTTTCTTATCTAAATTTTGCAGTTAACCAAACACAAAGGCTGTCTGTGGTTCAAATATTTGTACAAGTAACAAGAAGCAAGTTTTGAAATTATCTGTTTTTATACTGCTGCTCTTCAGCACAGTGTTACAGTCACTGATTTGTTTTAATGTATAATATAATAAACAATTTATGTTATTAAAAATGCGCAGAGTAATAATCTTGTAATTGTTAAGTCAATGGTTCGAATCTCGCTGGTAGAAACGACCTTTACCTTTATTCGAATTTCATATTTGTTAACAAGTGAAATTTGTTAGTTAATAATTACTGAATTACAGTTTTCAACAGGTTTAACGTCTCGTTATTTTAATTACTGGTCACACAATAATAAATTAAAATTTGATAAGAGACATGTGAAATAGCTTTTTGTTATTTGAAAAAGTAATATATGTCAACGATACTGTTCCCTCTCTACAAGTAAACAGGTATTTTCTGTTAATTGTGAGAACTCACATTTTCGAGAAAAGGGGGTGGGGATTGTAGAGGAAGACTAAGAGATGAATACAGCAAGCAGGTTCAAATGGACGTAGGTCGCAGTAGTTATGGGGAGATCATGAGACTTGCACAGAATAGAGCAGCGAGGAGAGCTGTATGGGACCAGTGTTCGGACTGATCATCACAAGAATAACAATATTTGAAAGTAAAACGTTGTTACTTTTATCACGAAAATTATAATTAATATAATGTAACATTTCGGACTGATCATCACAAGAATAACAATATTTGAAAGTAAAACGTTATTACTTTTATCACGAAAATTATAATTAATATAATGTAACATTTCCATTTATTAATAAATATGTAATTTAAGTAAAAGTAAACTACACACCCAGCTGATGTTACTAGCGTTAATAGGACAGAAATCTGTTTTACTTAACATAGATCGGGAATCTTCTAACCTTCAAACACCAATCTTTCGAGGCTTCTTTTTATTAAATTTGAATAGTGATACGGTTAGTAAATCGACGTCCGGGCAATTACCTTCGAATCCTATAAGTATGTATAAAATCGAAGAGGGTACTCAATAGTGGTTCCATGTTAGTGGGACAGCAACGGAATGATTAGGCAGTCCAAGAACGGGCCTCTTGGCTACGAACTTGATCTGACGTAGCTGGTAAGCGAGGAAACGAACGTGGACGTTCAAAAACAAACAACTCTACAAGAAAGGCTGGGAATGCAGCGCAGCTGCGCGGCGCGCTGCATTCAGGTCACGTAAAGCATGGGAGCCGCTGGGAGGAGGACGACTTCCGCGTGCACTCCCCCGCCGTTCGCGTGCTCTGAGGAGCCGTGCGGCGCGGGTAACGCCCCTGGCGCACCAGAGCGCCAGTCCCACAATTACATGCTCTTCCAGGGAAAAACTAGACACCTTACCCGTTAGGAGGATGCTGCAGCCTCAGCGTGCTGAAAATCAGTTCTAAAATCTTTCGCTAGGGGAAATGTCTGATCTTTCGAACCAGATACTGTACTAAAAACTCAGGAATGTCAGTTTTTAAACGTGGTACTCAACTAATTACAGAAACGGAAGCATTCGATTTCTATTTTTCTTTCTGTGTATCTAGCAAACCGCTAGTTATTAATGTGTCAGTAACGATCTCTTTCGACAGTGTATCAGAAGAGTTTGCTTGAAATGCAGCAGGCTGTTTAGTGTTACAGCTTTAGGATTTATAATCTGTTGTCTGCATCAATCTCCGACTGATATTTGGTGGTTACACACAATGCTGAAACGATCCCACAATTCACCTGGAGGAGGACTAGCTGACTATTAAAGAAGGAAGGAATATTTGATGTCAACCGCCCGCCACCGCCGAAGTTCATTCGGAACATTCCTGGCAGTTTTCTTAGGCGATTTAGAAAAATCACGGATTGAGCGAAGCAGGATTACAACGTATCAGCAGCACCCAGTTCATTACGGTTGGAATACAAGCTCCGCTGTGAAGTGATAGGAGAAGGTATCGACCTTGATCATGTATTTATGAGAAAACATACTGCTCCAAAATCGGGATGATGGGATGTGATCTGAACACGAGCCCAGTGTCTTAACCACAATTTCAACTCTCTCAGTTCGTTCTAGTACGTAGCACGTAGAAAACCGGACAATAATTTACAAACTCTTACTTACACTGCCAGAACAAATACTGCACCACCCTTTAGCACTTTGTTCAGTGCAACAGCGGTATCTGTGTACGCTCTGTTTTGACTCTACAGGCAGTGACTATGCTACGTTTACAGGTCAACAGTGTTTGGAGCATTCATTTCAGGGTACAACCATGCCCAGTCCACGAGTATGTACACCTGTTGAACAGTTTCAGCAGTTTGAACAGGGTTGCAATTTGGGCCTGCAGGAAGCTGAACATCCTGACGGAATGCTGCACTTGTTGGACACAGTGTACTGGTGGTGTGTCGTTGCTTTCGGCAGTGGCCTGTGGGACGTTCCCGCACCCGCAGCTCAGGTTCTGGAAGTCCTTATAGTACAGATGCACATCAGGAGCGACATACTGTGTGAGCAGTGATGGCCCACCGACCATCATCTAGGGAAGAAGTACAGGCACATGTTGCACCTGCTTTGTCACCAGTTTGCTTCCAGTAGGACTAAGATACCCCGGCCGGAGTGGCCGTGCGGTTCTAGGCGCTGCAGTCTGGAGCCGAGCGACCGCTACGGTCGCAGGTTCGAATCCTGCCTCGGGCATGGATGTGTGTGATGTCCTTAGGTTAGTTAGGTTTAATTGGTTCTAAGTTCTAGGCGACTGATGACCTCAGAAGTTAAGTCGCATAGCGCTCGGAGCCATTTTTGACTAAGATACGTGTACCTCTGTCCAAGCTACCACTGACACCTCAACACCGCCAAAGCAGACTGGGTTTACATTCAGGAGGATAATGGTTCACATCCTCGTTTGGCCAGCCTGATTTAGGTTTTCCATGGTTTTTCTAAATCAGTCCAGGACAGTTCAGTTAAAAGATCTCGACCAATTGCTTTTCCCAAGCTTGGAACATTTCGAACTTGTGCTGTCTCCAGTGACCTCAGTGTCAAAGGGACGATAAACTCTACTCTTCCTTGACATCACCAAGCACAGCCATTCTGTTGTCATGAGAGGGTCGAATAGAGACTCGAATGGTGCTGTGTTGTCTTCAGTGATGAAAGTATGTTTTGTCTATATCTGGATGATGAATGTACAAGTACATGTGAGTAGTTATCAAGGGCCAATACGAGACGACCTTGAGTATCAGGTTACATATCTAGTATCAGGTTACATACTGAGGTAATTGGGCTAGTTATATTCAAGGTCACTCCACCCCTCCCCCTGGGGAACCCCACTCCTATCCATGCACCTGAGACAATTGTGTGAGTTATATTCAATCACGATGTAGGCTGACATCAGTTACACGGTCATTGGACACTTGTGTGATATGCAATTGGCAGGAAACCTCTCCCACGGTCTATCTCTCCCGACCAACTGGAGAAAATTAAAATGTATGGAAACCCTTCCCCTTCCCCTCTCTCTCTCGACCAATGGAAATTGTGGGCAATTTCTCCTCCTCCTTTTATTACGAGTTAAATTGGATGGGCCTCTTCGTTTGAGGTCTATGCTACGTAGGGACATATTCAAGTTTGCTAAGAACCAATTATTATTAACAATAATATTTTTCTCTGTATTTCATTAATGAAAGGGTCAGAAAGTAATAACAAAAATTTAACAACTTAAATTATGGTGTATTATTACCAAATTTTTCTCTTGATATAATTAATTGACAGTATTTTTGATTCCTGTTATCAATTTTTTAATCATGTGATGGTTTATATGCAGAGCTTTTCATGTCTGGCGAACAACAATTTGCAAAGCTAATTTATTACCATTTATAAAATACGTTTCTGGTTTATTTACGAGACTGTTTTTTCTTATGAACAACAATATGTATAGCTATATTTTTACAATTTTTATAATCCTTTTGTCAGTTTATTTACAAAGTTATTTTTTTCTGATGAGCATTAATTTGTAAAGCTATTTTTTCTAATAACATATATACATTGCTTTATTTACGAAGATAATATTTTACATTTCTTCTAAAGACTTATATACATTACTAATACTACCAGGAACACTAAAACTGGAAGAAATTAAATATTCTGTTCCCCAATGAACATTGAATTTGTACTTTGCCGTTTCTCGTTCGATACACACATCATACATTTTTAATTACTGATCATTCTATACACAGTATTTGCATTTTAATCACTAATTGGTTTGATCAGTCCATATACATTTTAATTATTTTTATGTGTATAATATTTATGAGAAATGAGGACTAGCAGTAGCAGATGAAGAAAACCACACATACACACAAATGTATACAGTATTTACATATACTTTGTAAACATTGTGTGCACATAATTTGCATGCACAGTAGTGTGCAGTCAGGCCTGCATACTCATACACACACAGCTCTGACAAGTGGTTCATCCAACTACTCAATATATACAATCACTATTTACAAATAAAGAAATACAAAGCCTCACACTCAACCACTCAATGACAAATGAAAGGTTTGTCGTCATAATGCGACTGCCCAAATTTCAACTGCACTGCAGTATGTACCTCATGGACTCATGATCCAAAGGCAACCTGGCATATCATAAGCGGAGTGGCGTCAATACCCCCGACCAGGCACTTCTTATAACCATCAGTCATGAGAACCTTTGAGGCTGCATGTTGCACACCCTTAGCATGCCTCTGAGTGGTACCTGCATCTATATAGTATGCACACATTTTCGACCTGAACCCTACAAATTTCACAATCTGCAATGCCGTTCACTTACACAGCTCATCTGCCAACGCTGTCATGCCCTACTCTGATCCCAAGGATGGGCCTCCATCTACGTATAGTGGCACGACCACAGCTGATCTCCTCTAGGCAGTTGCTGGACAATAGGGCGGCTGTGTGGCTGCATTCTGCTTACAGAAGCTGCTGTAACCGTTCTCTCATTGGCCATCCAAATTATTCCATCCTCCATGTAAATGTTTGCCACCACTGGGATGTGAAAAATTATTGCTTCGCTGGTGGAGTGGCTGCTGTGGCCTGGTAAAGTTATGTCCCTGAGCTGCTGGCTAATTCGATCGCTTATTGTCGTGATATGTTGGTAGTGCTATCATAATCTTTGGAAACAAAATGTAACCATCTTCTCTGCACTATACGGTACATCCAACAACTGATTCCTTCTCATTATCTCTTCGAATAATTCTATTGGACTCCATAATCCTGGCCCTTTGTAATCATCTCCTATAATAATTTCAGTTTGAACCCATGTTTGCTTGTGTTGGGACCACTAGCTGTCCAAAAACGCCTCCTTGAACTCGTGTACTTTAGTGCTATCAGTTACATCTCCACCACGGATTCTCTTTAAAATAAACTGCAGACGTTCCTGCAGCAATGTCCATGATGGTGAATTTCAGTTATCAAATTGTTCAGTTCAAGCCTTGAGATGTGACATGTTCCCATTCCCTTCCAACATATAGTACTTACATACTGATATATAGTGCTAGTAATCAAATGGCTCAAGCCCATATCATTCTGCCTGATCGATTAACTCTGCTCTGCATGCCTCGTAGCTGCCCTGCGACACCAACCTGTTCCCTCTTTCGTGGTTTCTCACCCTTTATCACAGCTTTCTTCGTAATCAGTGACTCCTGAAAGTGGCACACATTGTTGATCCGTTTCATAATACTGCTTCCCCCATTGCGCCGATCTCTCGTCCATTCAGACAGCTGTACTGTTTCGCTAACCCCTCTGCGTCTCTCTGCTGTTTCTTGTTAATATCTTTCTGCATCGCTTTAAATTCGGATAACAACCATCTTTCCTGTATCTCACCTACTGGAGCTATAGCTCTGCCCTCTGATTCTGCCCCTCATGTGGTATTTCTCCCCTGATAATAGTTCTATTCTCTATACGAAAATCATCCATTGCCTTACACAAATGTAGTTCGATATGTTCTTCAGCTTTGCCTATTCATTCTTCTATCTTACTTATCCCCCCATGAACCATGGACCTTGCCGTTGGTGGGGAGGCTTGCGTGCCTCAACGATACAGATAGCCGTACCGTAGGTGCAACCACAACGGAGGGGTACCTGTTGAGAGGCCAGACAAACGTGTGGATCCTGAAGAGGGGCAGCAGCCTTTTCAGTAGTTGCAGGGGCAAAAGTCTGGATGATTGACTGATCTGGCCTTGTAACACTAACCAAAATGGCCTTGCTGTTCTGGTACTGTGAACGGCTGAAAGCAAGGGGAAACTACAGCCATAATTTTTCCCGAGGGCATGCAGCTTAACTGTATGATTTAATGATGATGGCGTCCTCTTGGGTAAAACATTCCGGAGGTAAAATAGTCCCCCATTTGGATCTCCGACTGGGGACTACTCAAGAGGACGTCGTTATCAGGAGAAAGAAAACTGGCGTTCTACGGATCGGAGCGTGGAATGTCAGATCCCTTAATCGGGCAGGTAGGTTAGAAAATTTAAAAAGGGAAATGGATAGGTTAAAGTTAGATATAGTGGGAATTAGTGAAGTGCGGTGGCAGGAGGAACAGGACTTTTGGTCAGGTGAATACAGGGTTATAAATACAAAATCAAATAGGGGTAATGCAGGAGTAGGTTTAATAATGAATAAAAAAATAGGAGTACGGGTAAGCTACTACAAACAGCATAGTGAACGCATTATTGTGTACTACAGTAGTACAAGTTTATATGCCAACTAGCTCCGCAGATGACGAAGATATTGATGAAATGTATGATGAGATAAAAGAAATTATTCAGGTAATGAAGGGAGACGAAAATTTAATAGTCATGGGTGACTGGAATTCGAGAATAGGAAAAGGGAGAGAAGGAAACGTAATAGGAGAATATGGATTGGGGGTAAGAAACGAAAGAGGAAGCCGCCTGGTAGAATTTTGCGCAGAGCATAACTTAATCATAGCTAACACTTGGTTCAAGAATCATGAAAGAAGGTTGTATACATGGAAGAACCCTGGAGATACTAGAAGATATCAGATAGATTATATAATGGTTAAGACAGAGATTTAGCAACCAGGTTTTAAATTGTAAGACTTTTCCAGCGGCAGATGTGGACTCTGACCACAATCTATTGGTTATGAACTGTAGATTAAAACTGAAGAAACTGCAAAAAGGTGGGAATTTAAGGATATGGGACCTGGATAAACTGAAAGAACCAGAGGTTGTACAGGATTTCAGGGAGAGCATAAGGGAACAATTGACAGGAATGGGGGAAAGAAATACAGTAGAAGAAGAATGGGTAGCTTTGAGGGATGAAATAGTGAAGGCAGCAGAGGACCAAATAGGTAAAAAGATGAGGGCTAGTAGAAATCCTTGGGTAACAGAAGAAATATTGAATTTAATTGATGAAAGGAGAAAATATAAAAATGCAGTTAATGAAGCAGGCAAAAAGGAATGTAAACGTCTCAAAAATGAGACCGACAGGAAGTGCAAAATGGCTAAGCAGGGATGGCTAGAGGACAAATGTAAGGATGTAGAGGCTTATCTCACTAGGGGTAAGATAGATACTGCCTACAGGAAAATTAAAGAGACCTTTGGAGAAAGGAGAACCATTTGCATGAATATCAAGAGCTTAGATGGAAACCCAGTTCTAAGCAAGAAAGGGAAAGCAGAGAGGTGGAGGGAGTATATAGAGGGTCTATACAAGGGCGATGTACTTGAAGACAATATTATGGAAATGGAAGAGGATGTAGATGAAGATGAAATGGGTGATACGATACTGCGTGAAGAGTTTGACAGAGCACTGAAAGACCTGAGTCGAAACAAGGCCCGCGGAGTAGACAACATTCCATTAGAACTACTGACATCCGTGAGAGAGCCAGTCCTGACAAAACTCTACCGTCTGGTGAGCAAGATGTATGAGACAGGCGAAATACCCTCAAACTTCAAGAAAAAGACAATAATTCCAATCCCAAAGAAAGCAGGTGTTGACAGATGTGGAAATTACCGAACTATCAGTTTAATAAGTCACAGCTCCAAAATACTAACGCGAATTCTTTACAGACGAATGGAAAAACTGATAGAAGCCGACCTCGGGGAAGATCAGTTTGGATTCCGTAGAAATGTTGGAACACGTGAGGCAATATTGACCCTACGACTTATCTTAGAAGAAAGATTAAGGAAAGGCAAACCTAAGTTTCTAGCATTTGTAGACTTAGAGAAAGCTTTTGACAATGTTGATTGGAATACTCTCTTTCAAATTCTGAAAATGGCAGGGGTAAAATACAGGGAGCGAATGGCTATTTACAATTTGCACAGAAAGCAGATGGCAGTTATAAGTGTCGAGGGACATGAAAGGGAAGGGAGTGAGACAGGGTTGTAGCCTATCCCCGATGTTATTCAATCTGTATATTCAGCAAGCAGTAAAGGAAACAATAGAAAAGTTCGGAGTAGGTTTTAAAATCCATGGAGAAGAAATAAAAACTATGAGGTTCGCCGATGTCATTGTAATTCTGTCAGAGACAGCAAAGGACTTGGAAGAGCAGTGGAACTGAATGGACAGTGTCTTGAAAGTAGGGTATAAGATGAATATCAACAAAAGCAAAACGAGGATAATGGAATGTAGTCGAATTAAGTCGGGTGATGCTGAGGGAATTAGACTAGGAAATGAGACACTTAAAGAGGTAAAGGAGTTTCGCTATTTGGGGAGCAAAATAATTGATGGTGGTCGAAGTAGTGAGGATATAAAATGTAGACTGGCAATGGCAAGGAAAGCGTTTCTGAAGAAGAAAAATTTGTTAACATCGAGTATAGATTTAAATGTCAGGATGTCGTTTCTGAAAGTATTTGTATGGAATGTAGCCATGTATGTAAGTGAAACGTGGACGATAAATACCTTAGACAAGAAGAGAATAGAAGCTTTCGAAATGTGGTGCTACAGAAGAATGCTGAAGATTAGATGGGTAGATCATATAACTAATGAGGAGGTATTGAATAGGATTGGGGAGAAGAGGAGCTTGTGGCACAACTTGACTAGAAGAAGGGATCGGTTGGTAGGACATGTTCTGAGACATCGAGGGATCACCAATTTAGTATTGGAGGGCAGCGTGGAGGGTAAAAATCGAAGAGGGAGACCAATAGATGAATTCACTAAGCAGATTCAGAAGGATGTAGGCTGCAGTAGGTACTGGGAGATGAAGAAACGTGCACAGGATAGAGTAGCATGGAGAGCTGCATCAAACCAGTCTCAGGACTGAAGGCCACAACAACAACAGCAACCTTACTTATACGCCTTAACACACCCTTTGTCTTCTTTTCTAGTTCATTTTACCTTTCCTCTGCCATATTAACCTTTTGATTTATTGTAGGGAGTAGCGACAACATTTGTCCCATCTGCTCCTCTAGTTCCTTAGTCCTATCTTCCTCCTGCTTTTTTTCCCTCTCCTACTAGTCTATGTCTTTTCTTCTCCTGTTCCGCTGATTTAGATCTTCTCTTATTTCTCTTGTACAAGCTCCTTGAATTCACGCATAGTCAGTTCACTGTTTTCTTCTACTTTTCTATATGGCGTGCTTGGTACACTCAATTCAGTCTCCGTTCTTTCGTTTACTCATTCTTCCATGCATTCGTTATTTTCTGGATTTGCAAAGTAAATGCTTGTTATGCCAAAATTCCCTTCACCTTCACCTGCATCATCATCCTGTTAACCACGCCTAACCTCTGTTTCCCTCATTATCTTTGTATTCTCTTTACCTGCAATGTACTCTATATACCTTGCAACTTGAGACACCCTGTTGTTTATCCCTATTTCTACTCTCATATCTCCTGCTAAAAGCCTCTCTTCTACTGAATCGCCCATAGCTGCAATTCTGAACATGTGTGTCTGCCTTCTTGTACGCATTTGTTGTGTAACTAGTCACCCGAATCGCACTTTTTTAAAAATTCTGCATTGTAACTATTATGAAATTCCCTCCAAATCTTTCTTCTTTTTTTTTGTACATATACCTATTAACATACCCTTCAAAATATGACAACAGTGGTCAACACCATATTCATGGAATACAAGCTAAAAAGAAAGAGTATGTGCATTATTTATTTTCTCGGTTGCTGTCTTATACTATTTCTGAAAAAATTTCTATTCAGTCTTATTCTGTGCTCTCTAAAATTTTCGTAAAGCATGTCTACCCATATTATTTTTTAATCTTTTGACTATGATCGGAAGGTACCTCACGGCATAGAATCCTGATAAGAGTCCACAAAAAATGCGAGAACCTGCGAGTCGACTGGTTTTTTCACCCAATTAATCTGGCTGATAGAGCTACAGAAACAGATCACGCCACAGTGACCAGTGCTGATTCATTAAGATGTACAAAGGAATCGAATAAAATTCAGTCAGTCATGGGGCCCTCAGCACTGCATCATAAGTGGGTCACAGTTAACTTTGTGTTACTTGTAATTAGGGACAGGGGTTTCAAGAACTACGAAAGGAAAATCAGCAAGTAAAATGTGTTTATAATTTATTCCATATCTGTCTTGTTAAATACTGAAAACATTAAATTTTAATTATAAACAGTTTCGAATCGAACAGGACATAGATGGTCACATAAATGACACTAACTAATGGTTCTGAGATGGGTGGCTGTAGTAATTTGTGTGCACTGATCCACTATCATTGTTGTTATATTGCGAAATTAGATGCTAAGTATGCAGTGACTGCAAGGCATGAGGATGACAGCTAGCGAAGATGAACATATTACTGGCGTGGAGCAACTGATAGAGTGTACACTAGTTCCTTAAAAGTTAACAAGCTATTATGTCTATCTGCTCCACATGCCACTGTTGGAATGTATTTTTACTATAAGTGGTTGTAGCATAATTCAAGGGGCCCTCTATGTCAGTTGGTCTATTCAGCACTCCTGTGAGTCTTTCAGTCTCCCTTTGAGCGTCTACCTTTGAATTTCTCCTTCGAATCCATATATCTGAATTCCTGTGTCCTTAGTTATCCCGGCCTGACAGCTGACTTCTGCACACCTAAAATATTCACCTAATCCCCATATTTACCGCCAACACTAGCCAATGGTATAATTTTATATCTTTTATCCTCCCTCCAGTAGTTCGATAAGACTATTCTCCGAACCAATATATTTACCATTCCCCGCAGTCAGAACACTGGGACTCACGAATTACATCATGGACTGCCTACCAATGCTGGACTGCTTTTCCCAGCGGCGAGCTTTTGCCCCCGGAGAGGAAAAATAAAGTTCTACTCTCTTGGCATCGGCTTGGCGGGCAACCAGACATGCAACATAGTCGAAGTCGGCTGTGTTTTTGGTGCACTTCCTAAAGATGTTATCTCCGGCCAGAGCCTATGGCTTTGCACACCCAGATAGGCTGACAGTATCTCTCTCGAATCCCTCACACCACCAGCAAGTTTCTCCCGTTAATCTCGTATGGCCCACAGGTTTGCCTCTGGTAAAAGTGGGAGCTGCATTTTAACATTATGATTGTGTCACTGTTTATTATCCTCAGTTGGATGTCTGTGGTCTGGCGCCAGCCTGGCAACTACTCAGCTGTCCCCGAAAAGCCTCATTCTTTTCCTCTCCCTTAGCCTTGGTTTCACAGTCCAGTTTGTAAGTATACACTTCCTGTGTCCCAAGCATGACCCACCATTGCGGTCTTTGCTCTTCTTCGCATTCACTATCCCCTGACAGCACCCTGCTTGCGGTTATACATTATTATATGGTATGCATGAAACCCCATCAGAATATAAAAATACGTTTCTTGTAGTGGCCATTTTCGCAGCAGCTGTATATAAATTGCAGTTGTTTCAAAGAAAATGTCTTTTTGGCTTGCTGCACACCGGATTTTTTTTATTTTTATTTATGCATCCAATATAAAAACACAGAGAGTTAGTACTTGCGGCGGGACGGGATCGGTCGTCTGCGGTTTTGTTAACGCTTTCGTACAGTCCACCTGCCTCGATAGTATTCTTGCCGATGTCCCTTCACTCTGTGGTAGCAGATACGTGCCTGGCAGTGTAAAACAGCGTTGATGAAACCACCACCTAACACCTACCACACAGAGGCTGCGTAACTCTAGTTGACAGTCAGTTTCTGAAAGTTCATGATTAAAGAATCGGGCGTTCGGGATCTTCAGTCTACTTGCAGAAAAGCGGTTAAAATAAGATTAACTCTGCTTTTTATTCATATTGAAACACATCAAATGGCTATCAAGTCCCTATTTAATATTGTAAAACGTTACCATTCAAAGTTCACTGTCTTTATAACAAATATTCACTTGAAAATCAGCCAGAATTTTAGTAAGTACGACCAGATTAATTTTCACTTTCTACCAGTCACAGACCCATAACTATTCGCGAGTTACAAGTTCGGTCGTTTCGGTGGTCTTCTTCGTAAGAGGTGCTCACCAAAATATTCCGTACAGAGCACGAAACACGCCACACGGAGTTGTTGCTACAACCAGAAAGTTCACACGCTCATATCTCTCAAACTATTTAATTTTGAAACTCCAGAGTTTCATTAAAATGTTTATAGCTCCAGTTGCTTCAGCCACGATATGTTCGAACCGAAATTAGCTCACTATTTCCTCATCTTACAGAGTATTTTTAAGGAGCGATCTGACATCGTGTTATCCGTAGACTGGCTAGCAAGCGACTCCTCCTGAGGTGCTCTCCTATATGCCCACGCCTTTTTTCGCAAGGGAACAGCTTAATTCTGATTGGCTGTTGACCTAAACTACCAATCAGGACGTTCCTGCCAGAACATTCTCGCTGCAAATCTTGCCTTATACCATCACTAATTTGATAGTAATTAATGCCAGAAAAACTTCAAATACTTGTCTTTTGTTTAATCATAATAAACGAAGCGCTAAATATTCTTCAAATTGATAAATAAACTTATTCCGCCTATAACTTCCATTCTGGCTGCTTTTATACAAAAGCAAGTACACAGCAACATACGTCACCTGAAACATGGTTGCAACATAGCTTTCCCACGGTCCGTTTGTACAAGATTTTACGTAAAATGAAATATTAAATTTTAATGTACGTCCCACATACACTCTCTCAATCATTCTCACGCATTCACATGGCAAAATATAATCAAACAATAATTTTGACCGATTTTTCTATTACGTAATGCACAGTGACTAACGTTTTAAGAATAAAATGCTAATTAATTGATTTTTATGCACTGATAACTTTGGAATGGCTTCAAATGGTAATGAAAGTCAATCTGTTATTGTTCCTAACTTGGTTTTAGAAAACAAGCGTAGGTTTTAGGACTTTTAGGTAATTCTCTTTATCTTCCGAAGTATAATAAATAAAAATCTGAAATTTTGACAGCATCATTCCATTAATAACAAAAGGCTGTGTACCAAATTAGAACAAAATCGAACAATAACAATATGGATTATTTAGATTCGTAGAAGCTATTACTCTTCGTATCGACTGAATGTTACGCTATGCAGTTCTCACGGCAGGCAGCGTCAGCTGTGCTGTGAGCAAAGCGAAAAAAAACATAGCCATCCTGCAGCCACCGTACTAGACGGCTTCGTGCCTTACTGCAACGAATGTCATCTCGTAATAACTTGCTACGTTACATACTGCCTTTGAAATCAGTGTCATATCCCTCCTTAAAATTCCAAGTACAATTCACACTTCTAATTTGTATTAACATAATTTGTTGCCCAAAAATCCCCAACTGTGCAAGATGTATGTCAAAACAATATCATTTTTTAAATATATGATGTAACATAAGGAAAAGCAAAATATTTGTACACATATGTGAGGAGAATGTATGAGCTGATGAGATTCCAATCAAGAGAGGCATTATCTAAGTTGTTTCCTCTGTACTCTGTAGTTAATATTATAGGTGAATCCACTGTCAAACCTCCTTAGCCCCATCTATATGAAATTTTGTGTAAAATCTGGCAATGACAAATTTTAATACTTTGAACCACCTCATCTATATGGATGATATGAAATTTTAGACAGCAAAAACGACACAATAGAGTGTGTTTAATATTACTGAAACTGCTTTTAATTCATTAAGATAGATGAAAGACCTATTACGGTTGTTGAGTGGTTCTACAAGGGTTCTCATACAAGTTAGAAGATGGTGAATCTATCGATGTAGTGCTTTCAGGTGAAACAAACAGGTATCTGAGATAGAGCGACTCGAAGCACATTAATCATATTCAAAAGAAAAAAAGATCTCCTGTGAACACTGTTTGGTGATGCTCGCATGTTTAGCTCCGCTTCCGTCATGCTTGTTCTCGCAGGTCCCCAGACCTCAGTCCGTGTGGTAATTAGTAGCGCAGTTACCTGAAGTTGCAAGTATACCCCGATAGTTCAGACTCATTAGAGATGCTAAAAAATCTGATGGCAATTTCTCACCATACCTACTAGCTTGCTGTTGAATGACAACTGACATGCTGAACGTCTGTTATAAAGAACATCGTCTCTGATAAAAATAAATTATTATGATAATTATTGCTTTTGTGTCATATTAAGCGCCAGCTGTTGGTCACTGTGTGAACTTTTTTGGTTTCAATAAAAACCCAAGAAATTGCTACAACAGATGCAATATGTTACAATATTGCTATAAAATGTCAATGAACAGACTAATTTCTTACAATTTTGCTGTATCACGTCAATGTATGGGGAAGTTTGTTAAAGTTTTGTTGTAACATGTCGATGCATGGAGAAATTGTTACGATTTTGCTGTTACATAATAATGTATCAGAAAACTTGTTACAATTTTACTGTAACATGATGACGTATGGAGTGAAGTGCCATGTAGTCTACATTGTGTAGTAGCATAAGTTATCACTGTCGAATGAATATGCAAGCATTTTGTACTGAAAGATAAAGTTAATTCGCGAGCAATCAGTAGCTATTTTGTTTGAGTGAATCTGAAAAGTAGTTGAAAATCGATATTTAAAAGAATGGAAACACTCATTTCTTTCCTTTACGAGTGTGTACGACTACTTTTGAGTACCGTAAATGGGGACAACTTTGCCAAGCAAGTCAACTATTCCATTTTTTGAATGAGATTATGTATCATGCCCTACCAAATTCCTTAATCAGCTAATGGAGGCGCCAATTCTTTCACTGCACAGGGAAATAATGAACGAAAGATATGGTGTGCATTTTAGATTTATTCCTTGTTTCCTGGTCTTTGTCAGTACTTTTTCTTTCGGCTTTTGGAACATACGTTTTGTGGTAGTGTAGAAAAGCGTCCCGCCCTGCAGACTCATTCTAACGAAAGTGAAAACTATTTCTTTCATTCAATGCAGTATATAATAACGTTTCAGAATCATTTTTAGAAATGAAACTGTGTAGTGAATTTAGTGTAATAATATAACTTAGCAGTGCTGAACCAGGAAGCTTGGTAGGAATGGGACAACTTAGTCAATGTAGAATTTTGCCATTTTCTTCCACCTGTCACACTCTTTTTTAAATCGAGCGTTTTCGGGTCTCTCTACAGGTCGTTAAAATGCCAAGATTCATTAGAACCCAATGGGTGCTCACAAGTATCAAAATTTTTGCTTAAAGAGGATCACAATTCAGCCATATGTGAACATAATGAAACGAATACCAGAATGGCCTAGATCTTACACGACTAAAGTTTGGAATGTCCGTTGTGGTAAAATGTTTGACAAAAAAGTTCCAGGTATTTTCTCCATAGGCTGGGAGTTCGAGGTATCATATCGTACAAAAGAGGGGGGCAAAATTTTTTACTTCCCAGACATCCCAGATGAAGCTTCCCCGAATCTACAAGATACTGTGCACATAATTAATCCCCTTTAAATCAAAACTGAGCAAATTTTTCTATTTTAAAGAAACTGTCGATCTTTTCTTTTAATTTTGAAGATTTGAATTTTTGTGTTTGCCTTCGTGTATTACCTTTTAAATATCTTTGAGTTAAAGTGTTTAATACTAATACGTAAACTATTTTCAATGCATTTACTTTCTTTTTTCTAAATTTTTGGTGATTTCCACTGCTTTTAACATAGTTGGCAAAGCCACCCAGTTTGCCTGTTAACCTTGCCTATAATTACATAACTAAGTTGTCATATGTCCACACATGATGAAACTAGACATTAACGCTCATGTTTTCAGATGATTTCAAAAACGCTTTTGCGTTATTAAGTAACAAAAGAGGCAGAAGACAAAATGTGGTAAAACTGTCCCAGTTTATGGCATGCTATTTCATCAAAGTGTCATGTAGTCTCCCCTGTGTGACAGCATAAGTTAGGATTATCAGCAGAAGATGATAAATGTTTTGTACTGCAAGGTATTGCAAGATAAAGTTAATGCCCCACTATTGGGGTCAAGATAACGTTTGCTGTCTTTGATATTGGTTTTAGCCCAACTAATGTGAGTTTTGACAAATAATACACACAATTTTGAATGAAAATAACGTTTCTTTTTACCTTGGTACAAAGATCACACTTTTCTCGTCCACAAGTGCACTTTACGCTTTAATTTATATCAGGGTAGTAATGCTACAGAACTAACATTTATGTATTTTGATGAGTAAAACAGGCAAATTTTGGTTTCTTTAAGTGTGGTACAAAGATGGAACTAGGCTGATTGCCAAGTGCTGTTTAGCCTGTAAGTTACATCAGTAGTTCCAGCATGTGAGTCATGTACATTTCTTACTATAGTAGAACAATTCACTTACGACAGCAGTGCCATCTCTATTTTGTACTCAAAATCTTACAAATTTTGATAAACAATAGAAACAATCAAATTTTTGTGGAAGGCGAATTTTTTTCGTGATCAGAGATCTGTAGATATAGTTTCATATTACGATAACCAACCTGTGTGTATTTTGTACTTGAAATTCTTATGTGTTTTGAGAAATAATTTTATTTTCGAGATACTGATCTTTCCTCTCCGTGTGGAAACTTATCCATCATTGTGTTTGACCATGTTGAGTTTAGGTTTCGTATTTTGAGCATTATGAAGTTACCATTCCGTATTACGAACTATGTATTTTAAGTCATACAACACATTAAACGTCAATAACATGAATTATTATTTTCTTGATGTGTTATCTCTTTCTCTCCTAAAATGGTGCTTGGTGTGTTCAGTTTTCTTCTACCAGTAACATTCTTATTTATATCTATGAGGAACTGTCAAATATTACTGCATTGTTTGCTACATGGTTTTGTACTGTTATAGAGCAATTTATATGTTGCAATATCATCGTGACAATGAATTTGAGGATCCACAGTAAACTGTAAGTTAGATCACTAATCCAAGCTAGACCTGTGGGTGAATGTGGGGTAAAGTGACCAGAGTGAGAAAACTGGCCATAGCATAATACTGCCCTGAACAGTGCTGCTACCTGCCAAGAAGTGATCAAATTAGTTGCAATATTCACTATCAGTGTTCTCAGTGAGTTTATAGACGAAGCTAGTTCCCTTATTATTTAGTAGAGGCTTTTCTGATTTTCGGTCGTCTGAGGTAAGGTAAGTCAGTTATACTATTGTTTTTTTTGTCACTTCAGCGTAGAGCAATAATCTTTTACAACATCTATCTTTAAGCAACGTCTTTTGGTTTACAGATGTACTACTTCCTTGTTGTTTCCTCCATTTGATGGTTTCATCTGTAAACCACTTTTCCCGATCGCTCATTTTTAATCTGTTTACCTCAATAAGAGGTAATTACTTCCATATGTCACACATAATAGTACATACTGGTTTCTAAAATCTATTATTGACGAAGTTACTACCTGTCATTCTATCCCTTAATTGCGATATTCAATTAGTTAATTAATTAATGTTATTTGAAACTGTTTGTGTTCCGTTATATTTGGTATAATACAAAAAGCCGATGAAAAACGGTCTGCTACAGCCGTCTAGTATTCTTTCAGATACTAGGGAATCAAGCGGACTTGAAAATATGTCGGAAATCAGAGCAACGAACATGGGCACCTGTTGCAGTAGAAAATGACATTGACGTAGTAAAGCATGATGATATGCCTTCATCTTCAGCAACAAAGTGATTTCATGTTTCACGAATCTTTTGAAGAGTGTTCAACAAAGAACGGGAACAAGAAGTTCTTGATGGTGGTATTGAAATGGGAAAGCGTTTTTATGGATTTACAGTGAACGATCTGTGGAGATTAGCATCCCAGTACAAAGAGTGGAAGAAAGTACCGCATCGTTTTGACAAAGACTAAGAGATGACAGATAAAGACAACACCCGTGACCAGACTACAAGCTTTTAATAAGGTCGACGTAGACAATTTTTTGATATCCTTAAATGAATTCAAGAAAAACATTTCTTACTGCTTATGCCATTTATAACGTGGATGAAACCGTTGAGAATTCAGTCCACAAACGGCAAAATGTTTAGAGCTATAGGTTGATGTCAAGTTTGTGGCGTTACTTCAGTCGAAAGAGGTTTGCTGCCCGCTTTCGTAGTATGTACGTACGCATTGGCCACTTTTTCCTTTAAGTTTTGGAAAAGTGTCCACTATGTAAGGCCTCAAAAACATGCATGTAGGTCCTATTCATTACATACCTTTTATTTGCAAATATTTAGTGTGATACCTTATAATACGTAGATTCAAAATAGTAAGCGGCAAGCTTCTATCAATAATCATGATTTCGTGAAAATTCAGTTTTCCTTTCATCTACATCTACATAAAGACTCAGCAAGCCACCGTACGGTGCGTGGTGAACAGTTCACTGTACCACTCCTAGTAACTTCCTTTCCTAGGAAACACGACTGCCTACATGCCGCCGCATGAGCCCTAATTTCTCGTATCTTATCTTCGTGGTCTTTACGCGCAGTGGATGTCAGTGGCAGTAGAATTATTCGGCAGTCAGCTTCAAATGCTGGTTCTCTAAATTTTCTCAACAGCGTTCCTCGGAAAGAACGTCGCATGCTCTCTAGTTACTCGCATTTGAGTTCCCGAAGCATCTCTGTAACATTTATGCATTGTTCGAACTTACCGGTACCAAATCTAGCAGCTCGCCTCTAAATGCTTCGATGTCCTCCTACGGTCGGACCTGGTACGGATCCCAAACATTCGAGCAGTGTTCAAGAATAGGCCGCACCAGCGTCCTATATGCGGTCTCCTTCACAGATGAACCACACTTTCCCAAAATTCTCCCAATAAACCGAATTCGACCATTCGACTTCCCTACCACAGTCCTCACATGCTCTTTCCATTTCATATCGCTTTGCAACGTCATGCCCAGCTATTTAAATGACGTGACTGTATCAAGCAGTACACTACTAATGCTACAAAAAATGGTTCAAATGGCTCTGAGCACTGTGGTACTTAACATCTGTGGTCATCAGTCCCCTAGAACTTAGAACTACTTAAACCTAACTAACCTAAGGACATCACACACATCCATGCCCGAGGCAGGATTCGAGCCGGCGACCGTAGCGGTCACGCCGTTCCAGACTGAAGCGCCTAGATCCGCACGGCCACACCGGCCGGCTACTAATGCTATATCCGAACATAGTAAGTTTGTTTTTCCTACTCATTCGCGTTAGCTCACATTCTCCCACATTTAGAGCTAACTGCCACTCATCTCACTAACTCGAAATTTTTCCTAAGCCATCTTGTTTCTATCTACAGTCACTCAACTTTGCCGCCTCCATACCGTACACCACGGCATCATCAGCAAACAACCGCAGATTGCTGCCCATTCCGTCCGCCAAATCATTTATGCATACAGAGAACAACAGCGGTCCTACCACACTTTCCTTGGGCACTCCTGACGATACCCTTGTCTCTGATGAACACTCGCCGTCGTGGTCATTTTACCCCACCTTCCTTATTGTCAACATCTTTGCGTATTTTTGATAAATAGTTGAAGAATTTTTAACACGACGCAAAACTGACATCATTCAGGCAGTTATGAACATAACGGCTAAGTGCTGATTCGTCTTTTTCATTTTAATGGTCTATAAAATACTGTATCATGATTGGCTGTTTCACTTTAACTGCCTGTATAAAGCTGCTATGACGTCGTGGCAAGGGCGGTTGCTTGTGATATAATGATGATGAAATCATAGATATGGGCATGGCTTGTGACGTACTGGGAGGGGCACTGATCTGTCCACGTGACATCACAAAAGTAAACAAAGTGCGATGCAGTGTGCCATAGCCATTCTATCATTACTGAGTTTTGTGCACAAGTTTCTACAATTAGTATGTTCTGCCCACTGTTAATAGTCTTAGGATGTATTACTTCCTTTGTACATAAATTGTTGTACAAAATATTAAAAAAGGTTACTGAACTGTAGCTAAGGTTTCCGAGATTTTCTGGAGTTTCTCATTCGGAAATTTAATATAAACAAAATAGAATTTGGTGCAAAATGACAGCAACATTCCTGCGCTGTATGTAGCTGGACAAGCAAGTGTTTATACAAGATCCATCAGCCTTGGCTCCAGATGAAAACAACTATGTCAGCTGGAAGTCTAAGGGGTAGGTCATCCAGGCAGCAGAGAGAGCAGTCACCACTATTTCATGAGATTGCACAAATAAACGTAATAAGCCTCTTGCATAAGGGAAATTATAAACGTAAACTGACTTAGAATAACGAATGGTATGAGTGGAGACGCGACAGTATGTCTGCCTATAAATGAAATCACGATCAATTTAGTTCCTCATCCTTGTGCTTTCATCGCTAATGACATAGAGCTCGACAGGTAGTTAAATTGTGAATAGTCTTTGGTAGAATGGTGTAGCTCTACATCAACACCCACAGCCTGCAAATGACTGCGAAGCGAATGCCAGGAGTATATCTCAATGTACGCCGTACTGGGCTTCCTCCCATCCACTCGCTTGTGGAGCTCCGGGAAGAGGGACAGCTTAAATATCTGCGAGTGCACTGTAATTAGTCTAATCTCGACGTGGGGGTTTCTACGGGAGCGATAAGAACTTGAATACGTTAACAGATCACTTGCTTAATAGTGGTTCTTGAAACTATATAAGTATGCTTCCGCGGAATAGCTGATATTTACCTTCAAGCGTGTGCAAATGCAAGTTTTTCATCATTCCGTCGTGTTCTCCTGAGCGTCAACCATTCCTGTGACCATTCGGGCTACCCATCTTTGTATACATTAACTATTCCCTTTTAATTCTATTTAGTACGAATCGCACACATTTGGGGAATATTGCAGGATGGATTGGACAAGTATTTTGCAAGTAGCCCCCTTTATAGATTTACTGGATTTTCCCAGCATCCTACAAATGAACCTAAGACTGCCACTTTCCTTACCTGCAACAGAGGCTATGCGATCAACTCATTTTCATATCCCCAGAAAGTGTTACACATGAGTTGCCTTATTAAATTTGTGAAGCAGCAATATTTTCCTCATAATACACTATGTATTTAGGTTCCGTGAAGTGCACAATTTTACATCTCTGAACATTTATTGCAAGCTACCAACCATCACACAACTTTGAAATCATATCAAGATCTGAGTGAATATTTCAGATGGTTTTTGCAGAAAGTACCCAACGCCTAAAAAAAGTCTGAGGCTACTGTTGATATTGGCTGCAGGATCATTAATGTACAACATGGGCAGGAGTGGTACCAACACATTTACCCGAGGCCCGCCTGTAGCTACCACTATATCTGTCAATGACTCTCTACCCGAGATATTCTGCGTCCTTCCTACCAATTAATCCTTCGTCCAGTCACAA
This sequence comes from Schistocerca piceifrons, assembly GCF_021461385.2. Taxonomy (NCBI): domain Eukaryota; kingdom Metazoa; phylum Arthropoda; class Insecta; order Orthoptera; family Acrididae; genus Schistocerca; species Schistocerca piceifrons. The sequence continues at coordinate 635,257,643 of NC_060149.1, forward strand.
ATATTGTCTGATACCTCATATGACGGCACGATCTTTAACAAATGTTGGTGTGGTGCGGGATGACAACAAGAAGCAGTTGAGGACGGTGCAAAGTGGTTTCTGCAACAGATAGACCTCTTGCAAGTCTCTCTCAACGATAGTACCTTTTGTGGGTGTGCAGCGCTGTACTGGAAGCAAGGAACGAACACATAACGGACGTGAGCGAAGAATGCATCCGCTCGACAGGAGCGAATACTTGCGCGATTGGAGTGTCAGAACACGTGAAAGACATCCGGAACGTACACTTAGTGGGCAGGACGCCACACGCAGGCCAATCAAATGGTGACCGTGTACTGTAAAGTAACGGCAGACGTTGCGCCGTGACAGGCTTCGCCGGGCCTTCACGTAGCCGACACCATATACATGTCATCATTAGTTATGTATGTCGCGTGCAGTTGTCAGTCATCTCTGTACTCACCCATGACAAATGACTGGACACCGCCTCCCTAATCGGTACCCTGCGTGGTTTTTGCAACCATTTTAAGCTACTGTTGGGGTGATTCCTTAAACTGTCACCTAACTACTAACTGTGGCCTAAATGCACGGGAAAGATTTTCCCGTTTGATAATGTGCCGTGTACGAAGTTTGTATCTACATTTACATCTACTTACACATAGCTACTCAACAAGTCACTATACGGTGCATGGCGGAGTCTACCGTATATAAGTATCAGTCATTCCCTTTCCTGTTCCACCCACAAATGGAGTGAAGGAGAAAAGAATTCCATACGTGTTTGTTTCGGTGGCTATAACCTGCAGAAAGCGCAGAAATAGTTGTTTTGTAAATAAATAACGTATTTTTCTTGCTTCGATGAATTTTGGTTGTTCCAGACGCGTCTCGCGTTTTACCTGAAGGTATCTTCAGTGGAATGCAGAATGATACAGTTTTGTTTTGGTGTGCGATATTTGTAGACTGTAAAAGAGTTCACATCTTAGTTTTTAGGTAAATAAGTGATAATTTACATTCTAGTTTTTGGCGGACATCTGCGCTTCCTCTTATCTGGTCACAAGCTGGAGGTCTCACTATGACTTCACTTACGAAATATAAGCACATTTTACTTTACGAACTTTTTCCTTCACAATTTTCATATTATTTGCGCTAATTGCTGTGGCGTACTGTTATTCTTCTGTCACTATCTGAAGACATTTGGCCGAAAGCTGTGACGGGAATTCGTTACTACTGTGTTTTCACTTTATGTCTCTTCCTGTTTGGTTTGTACAAATATATGTCGCCAACTTAACGAAGTATACGCTGAAAATTAGCGTCTGTTCAGCAGAGAGAGCAGGTGAATAAGACAACCAAGCAATTACAATACACGGTGGTTTTCAGTTAACCTTAACCAGGGTTTCAACGGATTTAAACCCGTCTTCTTCAGAAGGACAAGAAACAAGCTTCTAATTAGCAAACAGTCAGTTAGTAAAGCGATCTAACCTCTCTACATGAAATGTGTCGGCAATGATATGTACATCCATTTGTAAAAGTTAAGGCCTCTAAAATTAAGGGCTCGTCTCATCAGTAAAATCAGTCACATAAAAGTTAAGAGCTACATGCCGACTTTTACAAATGGATCTATAGATCGTTGCGGACACATTTCATGTAGAAATGTTAGATCGCTTTACTACCTGCCTGTTTGCTAATGTGAAGTTTGTTTCTTGTCCTTCTCAAAACACAGGTTTAAATCCGTTGAAACCCTAGTTAAGATTAATTGAAAAACCGTCATTTATTGCAACTGCTTGGCTGTCTTATTGACCTGCAATTCTGTAACCGTTGCTGAAATGCAACCGTATTCAAAATATTAACGTGTGTTCATTTCTGTTCTCTTAAATATCTGCGCGTGCGCGCGCACGGGTCTGTGTGTGTGTGTGTGTGTGTGTGTGTGTGTGTGTGTGTGTGTGTAGTTAAGTTAGGGCGACTTGTAGAAAGTTGAGTGTGAATGTAATAACAGCTGTAAGAGAGTGGCTGAAAGATTTGGTGTTCAGCTGATCTGAGTTATGGTTTACATTGTTTATGGAGGGGTTCATGGAAGGTTGAGGGGAGAGGTGTTGGATGGTATTATTATCCTCTGTTGGAGCGTTTATCTACTATTTTCTCTATTAATGCAAACAGTAAGGATCAAGTATGCGAAACAAACAACTCACTCTTTCCAGTAATACACAAAATGGCAGAGTAACACTCCAACAGAAGATTATTATCATAATAATGCATGTACACAAATGAGCCAAATAGGGAGAGGCATAAAATGAACCCACAGTAATTACGACTTCCCACCACAGTTTTCGGTAAAATATCCAGAGACAGTGATAGAAGACTAACAGTGCTTCACAGCAACTAGCGTAAATAACATGAAAATTGTGAAGGAAACAGTTAGTAAAGTAAAATGTGCTTATATTTCGTAAGCGAAGCTATAGTGAGACCTTCAGCATGTGAGCAAATGATAAGAAATGCAGATATCCGCCAAAACCTCGAATATCTATAAGGTGTGAACTCTTTCGTAATCTACAAACATACCATATCGAAACAAAATTGTATCATTCTACATTCCACTGAAGATATTTTAAGGTAAAAGTCGAAACACGTCTGGGACAAATAAATTCATTGCAGCAAGAAAAAGGCGTTTTTTATTTACTAAACGAAGAGCTCTATACGCCTCCGTACGAGTACTAATTACTTTTATCTTGTCGAGCCGGGCCTTACGCGAAATGTACGTTGGCGGCAGCAGAATCGTACAGCAATCAGCCGCAAATTCCGGTTCTCTAAATTTTATCAATAGTATTTCGCGAAGACAACGTCGTCTTCCCTCCAAGGATTCCCATTTGAGTTCACGAGGCATCTCCCTAACGCTAGTGTCTTGATAGAACTTACCGATAACAAACCTAACAGCATGACTTTGAATTGCTTCGATTTCTTTCTTTAATCTGACCGGCGAGTATCGCAAATACTTGAGGAACACTGAAGAATGGGGTTATACCAGTGTTCTACACAGAGTCTCCTTTATAGATGAGCTACATTTTCCTAGAATTCTCCCAATAAACCGAAGTCGACCATTCGCCCTCCCTACTATCGACCGTATGTGCTCGTTCCATTTCATATAGCTTTGCAGCGCTACGCGTAGGTAGCCTATATAATCAACTGTGGCTCTGTCAAGCTGCACACTACTTATACTGTTTTCATACATTAAAGGATTGTTTTTCCTACTTATCTGTGTTAACATACATTTTTTTACATTCAGGATTAGCTGACTTGCATCACACCAAAGAGATATTATACCTAAGCCATGCTGCATTCTCCTACAAGAACTCAACGACTACAATTTCCCGTAAATTACAGCATCATCAGAAAAAGAACGCTGGTGTCACACTTCCATGGGGCACTCCTGACGATACCCTTGTCTACTGCGTTCTATTACTTAAGAAGTCTCCCAGCCACTCACTCCCCTGGGAAACTATTCCATATGCTCCTACCTTCGTTAGCAATCTGTAGCGAAGCAGCACTGTGTCAAACACTTTCAGGAAACCAAGAACCATGGAATATGCTGTTTCCTTTCGTCCAGGTTTCGCAGGACATCGCGCGAGAAAAGGGCAACCAGAATTAAGCACTAGTGGTGCTTTCTAAATCCGTGCTGATTTACAGACAGAAGCTTTTGTCTCAAGGAAATTTGCTATATTCGAACTCAGAATACACGGCTAGATGTGGCGTGTAGAAACAGAATGACTTGAGTTAGTGCAACAGGACCGTGTTTTCACCATTCGGCGGAAATGCGCGCAATGTGGTACATCCCCAAACTAGATACAAGTACTACAGATCCGCGTTCATTCAAATCAATTAGCCCAACATGCTATCATCATTATTCTCTACCCCTCCAACATTGAAAAATTACGAACTATAAAAGATCATCCGATTTAGAGGTCACCTAGGCACCGATGCGGGTGCAATGACGCATAGCTGCGGCGCGGTCCAGTGTGGAGAAAGAGGTTTCACAACACTTTCCAGAATAGCGCAGCGTGCAGCCATCCAAGCATTCCTAACGGTATACCCAGTCCCTCACCGAATTTACACATCAAACTGCTGCTGCTACTGCTGCTACCTGTATGACACGATCCTATTAAATATACAGGCACCACAGAGGCCACTTTAAAGTTTGATCACCTATACTCTAGGTAAATGACCATATCCCACATACTATACTAAATCGCCTGAGACGCTCCCTCTGATCCTGTTTAGTTGTTTCAAACAATGTTTTCTAATACGCTTTTGTACAATTTCAAACATATCCTTTTTTCTTGCAAGCAAGCAGATCCGGACCAGAAGCAGTAACGCATTTGTGCCAAGGGAAAGGCGGGTCCGAATTTGTAGAACAGTTCTGAGAGTGACTCCGGTCTGCTGAGAGTGCTCTGGTCATATGGGGTCGATGACCGACGACCACGCATGGAAATATCCAGTGCTGTGAGGAGTATATATGGCGCTGTCTGTCGTTGCAATATATGTACGGATAATGTAAAAGGGATGATTTTGTAGGGTGCAGGATAGGAAATGTATGTTTATTACATCAACACGGTACATTGTGATATATTGCTGGGTTGGAGATCTGTTTTGTACTCTAATATTCAAGCTCCTGTCCTCAGTGGGAGAGCAGCGTAGTTGAGTAAGAGTCTTTCTGTATTTTACGATATTTAGGGAACATTGCAGGGTTTAATTGCCGATGCAATATGGTGATCTGTACGAAATACAATCCTAATGCTCTATTCATTCACAAGACATCCATTGTGCTGGGAGATAGGAGCGTCTACAAACTGATTCGAACAAGATAGAGACAAGGTATGTATGGAAAGTTCTGAGAAAGCACGTGTTCAAAGACAAGTTGAAGCAGACCATCCATCTCTAGCGGGGATGCTGTCACTCAGCCGCCACTGTGGCATTAGGACATCTCCAGACCTGTAGCTGTAGGATACCGAAAATTCGCGCCATTTTTTTCTCTTCTGTAAGACAGTACTTCGAATTCTGCTTGCGTAATTGTTCTGATTTCCCTGTCTATACTTAGAGAGTGCTCTCTTTCCAAACAACAAGAATGCTTTTATGATTAACGGTGTTTTTGCGAGTATGCACAGGCTTTTAGCAGTGAGAACGTTTGCGTATGTTGAAAGCAGGAAGGGTAACATGTGGTGGACGGGCTGCCACGTTATTCTGCGCTATTTTCGTAAACAGGTTCTCTTAGAGCAAGAATTTCCATGCATACAAACCGAGATATCACGAAAACTCCTACAAAAGTGCTCGTTAAGTATTTCTCGGACCTACGCAATTTACGAGAGTTCGCTATACATACTGAGATTTGTTCCAGAACCACGGCCAAGAGGAGACATTACCTGTACATCAATCAGTGTCAGACTGTAGCAGCAATTGTAATATTTAATTGTAGTTACACTGGTAAATATGTTACTGGCTTTCAATATTCTTGTGATTCTTGTATGTATTTGATGATCTGTAGATAACTTTTGCAATTTAGCGATCTGTGCAAAATAATTTTACCGCTGAAAGTCTCGTCTGCAGGAAACAATGGCGAAAGGATCGCCAGGAACAATACACCCTGTGCTATTCTGGGAAGGACTGGAACATCTCTCTTGGTGCTGGACCATACCACAGCTATGCGCCATCACGTATGGGACCAGTACGAGCACGACTTGGAATTCTGTGACGTCAGTATAACACTCGAAGAGTTATAACTGTATACACGAAAATAGACTCACTTTCACCTGCAGCGGTGTGTGAAAGTGATGGCCCACACTGGCTTGTCTCTGGCAGTGGCTTCTGGCGGTGGCAGCGGCGGGGGCGTCGGGCGTCGAGTGGCAGGGTGTGTTTTTTATTAGGAATCTTTCGTTTAAACTATATTCCATCGATTTCACCGGCCAATAGGATGCTGTGAATTAAGAAAAACTACCCCATACATGTGAAGAATACCAATGTGATTAATTTGCATAATTTTTTTATATCAATGTGGTGTTAGCGGTACAGTAGTTAGTGGGAAGGAGTGCGTGAGTGGGTGACTTGGAGGAGACCAGCAGGTTATGTGCAGAACACTACGTTAATTTGCATTCTTTTTATGTAAAGCACAGTCCAATAGTTTAAGGGGGTGGGTGACAAATAAGAATGCGCCAGAAATGGCGTTGAAAAGCATGTGAAATTCTAAAAGCGTACTGGAAAATGGTGGAAGGGCATAACTGATTACTTAATTTGGTATCAAACGTGATACAATAGTTTAAGTGTGGTGACATGGAAAACCACTTAACAGGTTAAGTGCCGACAAAGGCCCAAACATTAGGTTAAGACACCCAGAGTACAGTACCTAACATTAGGTTATGCAACATGTTTGCCCCATGTAACTGCTTCTTGCAAGGCCTACATGCTTCCAAACAGCCAAGAATGATGAGCAAGACAAACTTCCAGCTGGGGGGGGGGGGGGAGGGGGGGGGTAGTGGCACTTGGATCAACCACTGTGCTTGTTAGTGCACGTTAGTACATATTAGTATACATTACTGGACATTAGTGCATGTTAGTACACATTAGTGCATATTAGTGCATGTTAGCCCGCCAACATGGGTTGGAAAGGGGACGAGGTGGTCGGTTGAGGATCATGGTGGAGACTTTAACTATTACATTCCAAGTCCAGGTGGGTGTGGCACTAGCGAAAATCTGACAAAATTTAAATTTCCTGCCTGGGAGGGGGGTCTGGCATTTTCCCACCAGAGAGGTTAATTACTTGATCAATTTAATTAAGTAGTCAATGTGACATATCTTCCTACCATTTTCTTAGGATAGTAAAGGTTGCATTGTCCTGATGGAATCTGAACTTCCCACCAGAGGGTGTGGCACTTTCCCACCTGAAAGGTTAATTATTTGATCAATTTAATTAAGTAGTCAGTGTGACCTATCTTCCTGCCATTTTCTTAGGTTAGTAAAGGTTGCATTGTCCTGATGGAATCTGAACTTCCCACCAGGGGGTGTGGCACTTTCCCACCTGAGAGGTTAATTATTTGATCAATTTAATTAAGCAGTCAGTCAAATTGATAAGAGTGAGAGGGGGGCCTATTCCAATAACTCAGATCTGAAAGTGTACCTGTACCAGTGAGGGGGGGGGTTGAGGGAGGGGGAGGCAGTGGGGGGACAATAGATTGAGTGCCTGTCAATCAAAAGGAAATGGGGGTGACATGGAAAAACACTTAACAGAACAATAGGTTAACTCAGACCTGAAAGTTTACCTGTAGCAGTGAGGGGGGAGGGTGCTGGGGGATGGGGAGGGGGTGGGGGTGGGGACAATAGGTTAAGTGCAGCGACATGGAAAATCACTTATCAGAACAATAGGTTAAGTACCTGTCAATCAAAGGAGAACAATAGGTCTGTCCCTGAGTGCATATCGGCCCCTGATGTAGGCAACATGCACTAACAAAATTCGCCAGAAACAGCCTAGTCCCCCTACATTTTGATGAAACATACAGACTGGTATAACCCATCACGCAACACGCTACAGTGACACGCGAAATGGCTACAGAAACTTTGTGCTTAACTGAAAAATCATACAAAATGCAATAGCAAGTAACGGCAACAACAAAATAAATCAGTACTTCTATACGACAAATAATACCTCAACATCAGAAAATCATAAGCAACACGTTAAGTAAAGCGATATATAGCGATTCTCTGTCCGAAATGAATGGTTAACAGACAATACATTGTGCTACACCATTTAAGGATTACTTTTCCGAATCCGTATAACTGTCTCCCCTTGAAGTTGGTCTCAAAGTTGCATAAAACATTCCTCTGTAATTATGCAAAACATGGTGCCTGCAGCTTCACCCTCGTGCTTTGTGGCGCTCCAATCGCTAATGAGTTGAGACAGAGCTCAGAAGTTCGTATGACGTTTAAGATAGGTTGATGACATCACATTGGCGCCAAATTTCGCCAAAATTCTTCCAACGTAACAGTACCACATGATGGGAAGATCGTCACGCCCTCTCTTACCCAAATTTCGTCCTCTCTCTTGACGTCTCTGCAGTGGAGGTCACAAACGCGACGGCCAGTTTAAAATCACGGGGTTTTCTTATGGGTGGCCGAGGAAAACGTTCCGGACACTCGGTCTCTCAGAACAGACACTAGAATTCTTGAAGGAATGGCATAAAGGGCGTTAATGAAACCACCCTTCCCTCGGGGCATTGATTTCCACACATTTTGCGTTCGAAAACGACAGTTCGCAATGTGATGAGCAACAGTACGACGTTCGTGACGATCTCTAACGCTGCTGACGCCTGCCAGATTATTCAGTGCTTCTGTAAGGACTTCATGGGCCTGTAACCCCACTGAACGTGATCGCATACTTTTGGGGTGTATAATGCGACCACAATATTTGCTCTGTCGTACATGGTGGAACCACTAGAGACCGTTCACAGCCATTGTACGACATTTTAACGCGATCCGAAGCGGCAATACCCTCAGTGCCAGCCACACACTATTGCTGAGCACTTTAATGATGTACCTGTACAGAGACAACCCGTGACAGATTCATAGGTGCCTGCAGGTAGACAACTACTCCAGCACCCCTTAGTTTACGCATGCCCACAAGCAGGCACTAGAGAGGCAGTGTAGTGCCACTCAAGTGACCAGTGACGAGTGTGAACGGATCGCCTGCCTGCATGTGCCTAGGAATCCATCACGGGTTGTCTCTGGGCAGGTGGAGTCTTAACAGCTTTAAATTGCTCAACAAAGATGCGCGAGTGGCTCCGAGGTTGTTGCCAAACTATGGTGGTGTGTGTGCGAGAGGGGGGGGGGGGGGGGGGGAAGTGGGGGAGGGGAGGGGAGAGGAGGGTCTTACTGAGACTGTTTACTGAACATAAAAAGCTGGTTCCTCATTAAACATTTTAGAATAACTGCCTTGCTAACCTCCTTTGTTCCTAATATGATGTGTATTTCTTCAATAATTACTGTTTCTCAATTGCTTCTAACCCATTTTGAATTTTGTTGATCACGGCGTCATCTGTAACACAACTAAAAAAATGTTAAATACAAACCTTACTTTTTTTTCCTGGAGAATCCGAATCTCCAATATAAACTGGGATTGCTATTTGAAATTTGACTTCACTCCCCACACCTAAGGAGTTGGTGTCACTGGATGTCCCCCTTCGAGACGAACAACTTTTATGACAACCTTTCATTAATCCGATTTGCAGTGTTCCTGATGTTTCAAAAAATAATATTAAATGCCTCTCTCTCTATACAGGATGAGAGATGAAAATGACTGCAGAAAGCACACAATCGAGATCAGTGGTTCCCGGCCTGAGGGGCACAATCAAAACCATTACGGTTTAGTGGTGACTCTCAATAATTAAAAACAAAACTTGGATGTCACCATTCACTTAGGCTCCGATTTTCCTTGTATCGGCATCCATTTGTGAAGCGCTGCAGGTTAAAGGCCTAATTTAGACGTTTCCGTTTTCTCACGTGATCGACCCACTTTCCATTAGATTTAAAGTGATGTATGGAAACGAAGCATGTGGCTTCGGCTAGGACAAACTTTGAGTTTTACCCCTCACCCCCACCCCTCTCTCCCTGTCCTAGTCGGACCGTCATCTTTCCATATTTTGTTTATTGAAATTTTGAACAAAAAAGTCTGTTGTCGCTTTGTGCCTCACTCTGCTCACTGACGATAAGAAAGACTGCAGAGTAGAATACTGCAGAGACTTGAAAAGATCGGCCGCTAGGAACCCAGATTCCACGTCTTGCATAGTAACAGGCGACGAAACAAATTTTCAGTATGAGCCACTTACAAAGCGCCAAAGCTCCGAATGGAAAGTTCCAGAATCTCCCGAGACCGGTTGCCTATAAACTGCTGGCATTACTGGGTATCGAACGAACATAGCTAACAGACTTAAAAACATAACATCATAATTAGTTGCAGAAACTTTGATTCAGAAGGAATCATCCATAAATAATTTACTCCAGAAGGTAAAAAGGTGAACACAGGTTATTAGTTGGGTGTTTTAAATCGTCTGTGGGTGAGGATTGTTCGGGTTTGACCTGAATACCGTGACTTAGTGTCTATTGCAGACAGTCCATCGGCCGACAAAAGCATCGTGGTGCTTGAACAATCTCCTTATTCGTTTGATTTGTCTCCGTGCGATCTCTGATTACTTCCAAAACTGAAGATGATAACTAATGGAAAGCGTTTCGATACGATTTCGAACAGTTTTTCCAACGCTTCCAGTTATGTATTGAATCACAAGGAACATATTTTGAATAAAACAAGTCATGTAAACTAAAAATAAACAAAGTCTTGTATTTTGTTTCACTTCATTCACCTTTCATGTGGGATTCACTGCGTAATTATTTTTGTGTGACTTAACTTGAATCATGGCAAATACACAGTCCAAAGTAGCATTGCTTGCAGCAATGAAACCATTCCGTTTTTATGCTTTCGCTATCGATCAACGCAAACCTGTAAAATAAAAAACAACGTACAGAAAATACAGGGTGTTTCAAAAACGTTTATCCAATTTCACAAGAATATACCTTCCACATGAATGAAGATAGAAACATGGGGTCAGTTTTAACTTACGCGCAGGACTACAAAGCTTTCATTTTGAAAAGAACCATCTGATTTTACGAGGATGTATATTTTACATGCATGTATATTTAATCTTGGGATGATTTACGAAATTACGTTTAGGATCAAAGTTTTCATTAACTTTTCGCGAAAGTCAATTTTCCCTTCACCGCTCATCGGCTGCTTTTAAGCTGATGACATTACTGGGTATCGAGTAAGCGTAGCTAACAGACTTAGAAACATGAAATCGTAATTCCTTGCAGCAACTTGGCAGCGAGAGTAATTTAGCTTATAACGGCAATATTAGCAACCGATTGCTATTGGCTTTAAGTTTATCATATTAGACGAAGAGGAATGCTTACAGTAATCTATTTCTGTCTGCTGAGAAGAGAGGTGGTCCACTGCGTTTTCAAGTTTAAGTTGTCTCCTTTCTTACATTAACTGTACATAATTCTGTATTTATTTTAAAACTTTCAATAACGCATTTTGCTCATTCGCTCATATTTAAAGACTGATATTATGTTAACACAATGAATTTGAAGTGAAATGAATACACACCGGGTATAAAAGAAATAGATCAGAAACCGTGACCCTAACGGCAGAGTGAAGCATGACTGTCGAACATCTTAATACAGATACAGACCATGAGGCTGAACTGGATTCCTTGAGTGCTGGCACCTGATGTTTTATGCAGCTGCTAAAAATGGTGGACTATAAATTGTGTTTGAGATTTCTCGGTGACTAGTTACTTATATAGGAGAGGAGAGAAATTAATCTCTGGTGTTCCCCTTTTATCTTTTCACTATCGCTCTTCGTGTTAAATGGTTTCGATTGTAGAGTGCACGTATGGTTAAAGATCTTTTACGCCGGTTTTGTACTTGATACAGTGGCCGGATGTCCTTTATACCACAACATCACCTTATGTAAGGAAAATGAAGTTGTCGGCAGTGTGTGGTTAGTATAAACGCCATTCTCTGTGATTTTAAGAGCTCATCAGTTTGCGTGTAGCGTATCTGAGTTTCATATTTGTCTAAAGAGACGTGGAAAAGCGGAGTAAGTAAGCCAACGCGTTAATTCGAAGCGTGGATTCGATATGGTTCTTGCTCTGACCGTGCTTCTAAAATTACAGCTCAATGTGTTCCGCAGTACAAACAGCTCGGCTGAGCTTCTAGTCTTACACGCGAGTAATGCAACGCAATGGCTACAGCGGATGACACTTTATGATTATGACAGCTATTACATTGGAGAATCACAGAAGCAGAGGTAACAGAGGCGTCACAGCAGGTTATTATCATGTAATTATTGCTTACAGCATATCATGGTTGAATCTTCACGCTTCGTTTAATTAATGGGCATTATGCACATTCCTTACGCAGGCTGCAATGCCACATTCATCAGCGTACGCAGCTCATGTTGCGCCTCAGCACGTTTTTTATTAATTTTTGTAAACCTCTTAATTATGTGACCAACTTGTATGTGCGCTATATTATCAAAAGTTGACAAATCACTGTAGCAAAAAAAAAAAAAAAAAAAAAAAAAAAGATTTTGATTTTTTTTACTGTATACAGTCTTGGCCATCTAATGCTCATGATCAGTGCTGGTTCTATTCAGTGTCTACAAAATACCTTACCTGTTCACATTGCAACAAATATTTTATCCTCTACAAACCTATCATTGTTTGTATACAGGGTGGTCGGAAACAGTCTGAAAAGATTGTAAGGATGTTGCAATAGAGGCTGCGCTGAGAAATAATTTTTAAGAAAAATATTCGAAACTTTGCGCTGTTTTCGAGCTAATTAGCATTGAGGTTAGCCAATCAAGTCCTTGCGCGCGCAAAATCAAGCATCTGCAAGCGCTTAAATGCGTTAATACACACAAATTTTGACGTGCTTACCTGTCGAAGATTTATAAAGGACAGAATTGCTCATTATCAGTTCAAATCTTCCTTTTCCGTAAGTGATAAATTTAAGCTAGGTGAGTAAAAGCTATGTTTGTTCGGTGTGAGGAAATCAAACGAAGAACAAATTTGGCGTTACCGCCTCTGGCAGGCTGCTTGAATTTGTGCGCGCGCCGACCTGATTGGCTGACTTCGATGCCAAATAATATGGAAACGGCGCAACGTATCGAAGTATTTTATTAACAACTATTTCTGAGCACAATCTACCCTGTAATACCCTTACAAGCTTTTCACACAGTTTCAGATCACTCTGTACAACATATTCTTGTATAATCTTAGCCACTGAGTAGAATGCAATTAAAATTCGTTGAGCATAGTTTTACTTCTCTTTCCGAGTTTTAGATTGATTTCGTCGCTCTTGCAAAGAAATATTTTACAATGCCCATACACTCTATACAGCATCTGTAATTTAACATCTTTACTAATCTAACATCTTTGAAAATATTGTGTTTTAATTAATCATGTGCAGCTAGGCCATGTTTTATAAATGTTTAGCGTACGGGCTGCCATAAAACATAGAACGGTGTATGTTAAAGCTGTTCCCAGAAAATTAAACAGTACGTACATAGTACACGTGCAAAAATGTGTTATCTTTTAAAAGACATGGCACAAATACATGGCGAATTCGTCGCACAGAAAGATATATCACTTAGATTATATTAACATTCCGTGTTTTATTAACATTAAAATCATTTCATTAATGTTTTTGTAAAGGTAAAAAAGAAAAAAGGTAAAAAAGAAAAATAATAACCTCTCACAAGTTAACCGAGTAATGAACGAAAACGTTTCGTTCATCTTAGTGCACAAAACCACTAACGAGCACAAAACGAGGCCCCAGATGGAGTGCAAGAAAATACGAAAGACATTTGTAATTAATCCGAAACCCGTAATGATCTCGTTTAAATAAGCTTTGGAAACCATACTTGGTGCAGTTTGCTGTTTCAGTTATAAACCATCTAGCTTTTTTGTATTTATCATGCAATATTAACTTGTGCATTACTGTAGGCTGCCGGCCGGTGTGGCCGAGCGGTTCTAGGCGCATCAGTCTGGAACCGCGCGACCGCTACGGTCGCAGGTTCGAATCCTGCCTCGGGCATGGATGTGTGTCATGTCCTTAGGTTAGTTAGGTTTAAGTAGTTCTAAGTTCTAGGGGACTGATGACCTCCGATGTTGAGTCCCATAGTGCTCAGAGCCATTTGAACCATTACTGTAGGCTAAAGGAAACACATTGATGATGGAAGTCTTACATGTATGGATAAATACAGAAAAACAGGACAGTGTTTTGGACAGGGCGGAACCCTCAAAACATATTTATTCACTCATTCGCCGTCTCAGATGTACCTGGATGCACATTCACGATTTTCTCGTTACGCGCTAAGGATTATTATCTTAGTAGAGCTATACAAACTTGGAAAGCTAGGAGTGGTCTTAGAAGAGCTATACGGAAGTGGAAAACTAGTAGTGCAGTTTCCATTAGTGAATACAGACTCGACGAAATGAATGGAAGAAATTTTTAAAATTAACGATGTCAAGCGTCAATAGACGGGATTTGGTAAGATGGCAGATCATATACACTGTTCAATGATGAAGCACCAAGAAGGGGAGGAGGAAACGAAATGCGAGGGAATGTGACTTTATTTCAGTGATTGTAATAACGAGTCAAATTTACAAAAAAATTGCCAGCATACGCCCACTTATGAGTACCACGTTGCACATACTATGGTCTGTACGCATGCACTGACCCGGTGGAGAAGGGTATCATAAAGCCAATTTCTCCTCTTGTGAGTCAATCTGACCCACAACTGTTGTAACTGTCCTTGATACCGTGGATACTGGTGCAGGGACAGAGCTGGCGTCCGAGCTGGTGACACACATGCTCTACCAAGGACAGTCTTGCGCAATGTACTGGCCATAAGTGTACCTCAGCAATATACAGTCAGTTCATAGAATCACGTGACATGTGTGGAAGAGCATTGCCACTTTGGAAAATGGCACCACGATATTGTCACGTGAGAGGTTACACAAGAGGCTTGATGTACCGTTGTCAGTCAGAAATCCCTCAATCACTACCAACCGTGACGTGAAATCATACCCGGGCTCCCCACGCCATGACACCAGGAGTAACACCACTGTTCCTCTCCATGATGTTGCACGAACGGATCCTTTCCCCAGGTCGCCGCCATACACGTCGACGATGGTCGTGTGGGAGAGTGCCTGACCGCGACTCATCGCTGAGCACAGCGCAAAGTCGTTCTCCAGCAGTCCGTATTTCCTGGCCACAGCTGTTTGCGATGTGGTGTTAACGGCAATCTGCACATAGGACGGTAATTCCCTAGGCCGGTTGCTTTTACTCTGCGACCAATGGTACAGAAAATTACAGAATATTGTCTTGGTCTAGGATGGCAGGTGCGGGTGTGAAGCGGTTAGTATGTGCTTGGTGCACAATACGGCGGTCCTCCCTCATGGAGGTCAGACGTGATCGACTGGCACCTAGATGACGAGTATGCCTCCCGTCACGATCCCATGCAGTCCAACATCGGCCACTTTCACATTCTAATGCCCCACAAATCTGGATATTGCAACTGGCCAAACGGAGACCCACAATGAGTCTCCTTTCAAACTATTTCACGAGCTGTCAGTAACACTAGTAGCGGACAACGCTGATGCTCTCTCGTCACTGGTCTACTTTCACAGAGAACTGCAATTGCAAATCATTTCCAAAGCCGCCGACGGTGTGAACGTGTACGAAGCTACAGTGACGTCTGATCATGTCTTCTGAGTGCTCCAATTTGTTTTTTTTTTCAGGCTGTCAGGCTGTGTATATGCCGTTCATCGTATTGTCAACCGACACCATCATGTTTCAGTGACAGCAGAGTGGAAACACAGAATGTCTACGTTTCGTCAGGCTTGTTGTGGGTGACAACAATCTAGTACAGGTGCGTGCCACATGGAGCGCTTTCGTCTCCCTTGAATAGGGAAGTCAACAGACGAATGTTTGGCGTGCTGTGTTACATGTTTTGTAGTGTGTGGAACGTGCTTCACATTTTTATTCCTTTCTGTTTCGAGCCTGTCGAAGATTTATAAAGGACAAAGGTGTTAAAATTTTCTTAAAGGTAAGTTTATTTTGTGTGTGCGTGCGTTATTTTGGTGAATGTTTTTTTGCTACTTTGTTAGCTACATTTTTTTTTCAAATCTGGTTGTTGTCATTTGACATAATTGTGACGACGTGTGTCCACGTTGCACAGACATTGTCGTTTTTGTAGGTAATATTCTTGATGTTCAGTTGAAATAATTTTGATAGATAATTATTCTTAATATATTTAATGGCTATTCCGATTATTTTCACACATCACATAGCTCATTTCAGTAAATATTTTAATTTTTCAGACTCTGATATGGTGAAACTTTCCCACAAGGAAAGTGCGCAGATGCTACTAAGACCCAATGACAGTAAGCTCTTAGAGCTCTCAGACAATGAAGAGTCTGGACCTGAAACTGTTGGAGATACAGCAGATACGAGGAAAGAAGAAGCACAATCGGAGTGCCGGACCTCACAACATGAAAGAGACACAAGAAGAAAATGAACAGCCGAAACGTCAATTCAAATGGAAAAAATGCCTTTCACATGCCTTGACTTTACTTTCATTGGTCTAGATATTACAGCCAATGAATAAGTAAGAAAACCTGCTGAATATTTTTCAGGATACTTCACCAGTGATTTTCTGGAATTGCTTTCGGAACAAACAAATTTGTACTCAGTGCAGAAAAATGGAGTGCCAGTGAAACGTACCAGCTCTGAAATACGAAAACTGATTGGAGTACATATTTTGATGGGTACATTAGGATTCCACAGATTGTGTATGTCCTGGGAGCCTCACACAAGAATACCTCTGATTGCAGACACATTTCCGGTAAATAGAATGTCCAGACTGAGAAACCATCTTCATTTAGTCTACAATATGGAAGGTGGCTCTCCGGAAGACAAACGTTGGAAGGTGAGACCACTGCTAAATAGAATCAGGGAAACTTGTCTCAGTCTGAAACAAGAAGAAAGGCAAAGTATTGACGAGCAAATTATCCCTTTCAAAGAAAGAACTGTAATGAAGCAATTTCTTCGTCTTAAACCAAACCCTGTTGGTCTAAAAAAATTTTATCGTCGTGGAGTCTGCGGAATTGTAGATGATTTTGAAATATATCAGGGCAAAATTACGTGAATTCAAAGTGAGCACAAGGACCTGGGCCTTGGTGTTCCATTGTGATGCGACTAAGTGAACACATTCCACAAGGCTCTGGGTACAAGTGTACAAACTTTATTTCGATAATTATTTTACATCTAAGTCACTGGTGCGTGAACTGTAGAAAAAGAAGGTCTTTTCCATTGGGAGCATCAGAGCTAACCTGTTACAAAAGTGGGGACTAGTGTAGCAGGGGATACAACCCGTCGGCTTTGGACATTGACGTCACAAGTCGCCAATCGAGAAGCGATTCTTCTTAGTGTTGTAGCTCCCTTCAGTGGCTGATAAGTGTTTTTTGGCTTTTTTTAAAAAATTCTCACGAGATAGAATAAACAGATCCACTTTATTAAGCAATCAGTAAAAAAACGAAACTGAAACATAACAGCAAAAGCGAAAATGGTAAACTGCTATCTGGCGACTTGTGACGTCATTGTCCAAAGCCGACGGGTTATATCCCCTGCTACACTAGACCCCAAAAGTGTCCCCCGAAATCCTAGTCTGAACTGAAGAAGGAAGGAAGAGGATCTGTCGATGTTTGTGTGACCACAGAAGATCTCTGTGTCGTTCGCTGGGTCGATAATAGTGCTGACACTCTCACTTCCTCATACGCGAGTGCAGGCATTATCGATAAAGTAAAGAGGTGGAGTGCAGCGCAGAAGCAACAACTAGAGGTCAGAAGACCAGCCATCGTAGCCCGCATCTCGTGGTCGTGCGGTAGCGTTCTCGCTTCCCACGCCCGGGTTCCCGGGTTCGATTCCCGGCGGGGTCAGGGATTTTCTCTGCCTCGTGATGGCTGGGTGTTGTGTGATGTCCTTAGGTTAGTTAGGTTTAAGTAGTTCTAAGTTCTAGGGAACTGATGACCATAGGTGTTAAGTCCCATAGTGCTCAGAGCCATTTGAACCATTTTTTTGAACCAGCCATCGTAAAGGATTACTCTGCATTTATGGCTAGCCTTGACAAAATTTATTTTTTGATCTCTGTGTACAGATTACGCATGAAAACTAATAAATGGCCTGTAAAAGTAATTTTTCGGCAGTACACAAAGACGACGGCAATGTGCCGATCAATATACAGGGCCATACAATAATTCCTACATTACAAGTGACAGCCGCTGGTCCGCCGTCTCTCTATGTCCGGCAACTGCGGCTCTCTCCAGCAAACCAGAAGGCCGTGTTTGCGTCCAAGCGGCACGCAGGGCCGCCGCCAACCCAACTACCACACCACGGAGTACAGCCGGCGACACATATACAGGACGTAAAACTCCTCATCGTGCTCGTCGACAAGCAACAAAAACAGCAACACTTGCAGTGGCACGCTAATCAGTACCTAGCAACACAAATTTAAAGAAATCCAGATCCTCCACAGCCTCCGCGCATCGCTACGAGTGAACAAAACGAAGAATCCCCTAATTAACAAAATCCATAACTTAACACTTACTGGCCGGCCGGTGTGGCCGTGCGGTTAAAGGCGCTACAGTCTGGAACCGCGTGACCGCTACGGTCGCAGGTTCGAATCCTGCCTCGGGCATGGATGTGTGTGATGTCCTTAGGTTAGTTAGGGTTAATTAGTTCTAAGTTCTAGGCGACTGATGACCTCAGAAGTTAAGTCGCATAGTGCTCAGAGCCATTTTAACACTTACTGTCATACAGTAACTTGCTTCTGTCATACCTGTGGATGCTCAAGCTGTAGTAGCGAGTATTAGACTTAGCGTTACTGATCTACGCCCTTCAGTTTCTTTAAATGATGCCGAAAGTTGTCATGAACATACTACAAATTCACTATTGGCGGAGGTACCCACGTCTACAACCAACATATATCTGACAATGGACTGCACGATAGAGTTTTGTAACATTTGATTTTATGGTGATTACACGGTATTTGTCTATCTGTAACTATTATTCCAATGCTAACTTTCTATCAATACCTGAAAATTTCACATACCTGGCTGTACGACGTAGCCCAAGGGCCAATAAATTCAGCCAAAATAGATTCAGCGAGCAACCAATGGTGGGTTGCATGACCTAAAAATGTTCAAATGTGTGGGAATTCCCAAGGGACCAAACTGCTGAGGTCATCGGTCCCTAGACTTACACACTACGTAAACTAACGTAAGCTAACTTATGCTAACAACATCAAACACACCCATGCCCGAGGGACGACTCGAACCTCTGGCGGGAGAGGCCGCGTAGTCGGTGACATGGCGCCTCAAACCGGACGGCCACTCCGCGCGGCCACTGCCTAAAAAAACTAGGACCCACATCTCCTTTTTTAAATGGCAACTGCTCTGGAGATAGATTTGTAGTGTATTTATATAATGATTTTTGTGAAGATCACTTTCCTGCTTGTACGCTGTTATAGGAAGTCTGATCGTAAGCTCCCGTCTCTGCGGTGTACTCAGAGACGTCCAAGGAGCCCTCACGCATTGCATGCTCTGAAAACAGCCAAAACGCAGAGTAGTCGCATAGTGATACTTCCGGACAAGAGTCGTCGAATGCTTGAACGAAGATTCTCGGACGCTTCGTCACCCTCATCGGTAACAGTATTAACATGTGTAAACGTAGTGTACAACTGGGTACTCACATTTCGGTGTGTGGTGCAGGGAAAACCTTACAGGCAGGCTCACAGCTTGGCTCAAAGCAATGCGCTCAGTAGCACTTTCTAAGTGCCCTCAGGAATAGCGACACAGCAGGAACACTATTCTCCCCCTCGTAGCGAGGCGCTGTTGATGTCTTCAGACAACACTAAACACGTTATCAGCTCCATCAGTGTATCAGTGTATATTGCAGTGTCCGGAACTACTCTTACGGTATAGAACGCCGCGGGAACAGTACCGATGTGGCGGAGGAGCAGCCCCAGGCCCGGAGAAGGAAGCAGTTAATCGCGGAATACGGTACAGAAGTGCATCCTGTTGCGTCTTGATTTGACAGGCCAGGGCGGGTGTAACGATCGTAAACTGCTACAGCGAGAATAAAAAGTAACATGCGGCAAACAAGGAGACAGCGATAAGGAATGAGAGCCTCTTGAGAGACAAAACAGCTCCATGAATCTTCTCTCACCACTGCTCTCCTGTTTTTATACAGTACCTGGAGCTATAGCCATGCTTACTATAATCACAATGAAGAGTATGACAGAGACAGTGTTTAAATGGTTCAAATGGCTCTGAGCACTATGGGACTCAACTGCTGTGGTCATAAGTCCCCTAGAACTTAGAACTACTTAAACCTAACTAACCTAATGACATCACACACATCCATGCCCGAGGCAGCATTCGAACCTGCGACCGTAGCGGTCGTGCGGTTCCAGACTGTAGCGCCTTTAACCGCTCGGCCACTCCGGCCGGCGACAGTGTTTAAAAGAACGATATAACTTCCTGCTCTTCCAATTCATTTCACAGATTGAGCTTGATACCTGTTTCTGTACGTTTCGATTAAACCATTTCTTTACTGGGCTCTGAGTATGCGCTACTTAAAAGCCTGTTCGATTTTCCTATATTAATTAACTCTCTGACTAAACTTTACGAGATAATGAGTGTCTTTTTCCAACTATTTGCCACTTCAATCCTTTATCATGTTTCTTATCACTCCTACAGCAGTTCAGGGAAGCTGCCACCATTCGCGCTGTGCTTCTTTGCGTGTGTTAAATATCCACCGACGGCCTCATCTCGTGTGGGTATCACGAGTGCGACTGACACGTGGACTCACGCCTGACGCCCTGTGCCCGCCGGCGGCCAAGAGCTCCACTCTGTTTAGCTCAGTAGGTCTTTGGATGGCGAGTCTGTTATACAGTAACAGTTCTATCAAACATATACTGTGGATGAACGTGGTCTGCAAGTGTGATCTTGGATTGGCGAAGTATTATCAGTTTAGTCCTCGTCGCAGTCGAGGCTTCTTACAGTTCTAATTGCTATACGTTTCTTGCAGTCCATTGCCTTCACCATTACCAACGCAATGGTTTCATCTTCACTGTTGTCGCTACCAGTTGTGTCTACCAACGAATCTTCCTCGTCAGGTATTTACGATAATGCTTGATCACCGAGATCAAAATCGCACTCTCCCAACACTCTCAGTAACACTTCACCCGTGAATCTATCAGTTTTCAACGGTTACAATGTCGTGACGTCCCACTGGTTGACGGTCCGGGATCCAGTTGAGCTAAAACTGTTTATATTTGTGTTATATGGAAAGGAAGTCTTACTGTTGATGCCAAAATACAAATTAGCAGTCAACTTTATAGTGGTTGTCGAGCGACACTGAAATTTTGTAAGAGTTACTAATAAAACCAGTGTTGAAGATGTTGCAACAAACAAAATTCAAACGTAGCACAAGATGTTGTACTTGGTTTCATGTACAACGGCCTCAGAACGATCAAGAAATATCAATTAATGCACTGTACTGCCCTATACAAGGTAGGCATTAATAAAATGACAAACCGCAGGGACGGATTCCTGACTGGAAATGGAAGAAAAAAGGTACTATGAAAACGTGCCCGGAAATGGAGCCGCGCGGTCTAGGGCGCCTTGACACGGTCCGTGCGGCACCCCCCGTCGGAGGTTCCAGTCCTCCCTCGGGCATGGGTGTGTGTGTTGTAAACATCATAAGTTAGTTTAAGTTAGATTAAGTGGTGTGTAGGCTTAGGGACAGATGACCTCAGCAGTTTGGTCCCATAAGACCTTACCATAAATTTCTAATTTTCCGTAAATGGACGGTATGCGTACAACGACAGCAAATCGTCCCACAACACAGCACAGAGCTGCATTGCATCCACATCACAATAGATGTTCAAAGTAGCCTCCACGGGACTGCTGGTGACAGGGATAGTAACGCTTGTCATGCGGGATACACATAATCGTACTTTGGCTTACACCATATTGGCGGGTCACCTGCCTGGGGCTTCTACTATGGTTCGACTCAATATCCTACAGAACCCTGTCCTCCAAATCTGGTGTACGCACAGTCCGCCGCCTCCTTGCACTTTCGTCTGTCTGAAAGGAGCCATGATCACACAAACGCCCAAAAGGGACTTGAAATGTTTTGTGATGTGGTTGGTGTCTGTGAGGGTACTTATTTTGGTACAGCCGTACTGCATCTCTACCGTTTCCACCAGATTGGCAGCACACAAACACCATCTGGGGTTGTTCCCGACGTAAATATCAGACCATTCCACTGTTTACCGTACGCTGCGTCAATAACACAGCATGCAACACATAAGGAACACACGGCACGTGGTCAGAGCAGCTCTCATTCATCAGTGCCATCTACTGTGGCAACGATGCATTTCCGGACACATATTCATAGGACCTTTTTCCCTCCATTCTCAATCAGGAATCCGTTCATGCAATTTGTCAGTTTTATTGACGTTCACGCTGTATAGTGTACTGAACCGAGTGAAGCATGTGGCCGCCGGCGGGTAGAAGGCATCAGGCAGTGAGGCTCGGTTGTGTCCGTCAGCGGCTTCGTGGCACTCTACATGTTAACCCTCTGATAGTTAAAATTTATTTTGCGTATATTTGAAAAATAGGTCACTTCTCATGTGGATATGCGTTGGTGTCAGTAACAAATGTGCTTCTAGTGCTGAGTGTCATAATTCTTTAATGACCCTGCTCCGGATTTGGATTTGACTTGTTTTGATGTGATATTATTTGGTGGCAACACTGGGTATTTTGAGCAGAAGACCAAGAAACGAAGTAAATATTCTCTTGTATTAGTTTATTTTCTCCACAGGATGGCCACAGCACATGCAAAGACTGTAAATAGTATCTTTAATGTCTATATCTAATTCTGTTGGCCGGCCACGGTGGCCGTGCGGTTCTGGCGCTGCAGTCCGGAACCGCGGAACTGCTACGGTCGCAGGTTCGAATCCTGCCTCGGGCATGGGTGTGTGTGATGTCCTTAGGTTAGTTAGGTTTAAGTAGTTCTAAGTTCTAGGGGACTTATGACCTAAGATGTTGAGTCCCATAGTGCTCAGAGCCATTTGAATCTAATTCTGTTGAATGATTTTATTATTGCAACATTTGCATGAAGATGAGGTTTTTACCTCGAAATATTTGGCTTTATTAAATATATTAAGTCAACCAACGATTCGTGCCTGGTAGCGGTCTTTCAAAAACCTCAAATTTTTGAAACAGCAATGGTAGATTAACATTCAATACGAATTTAAATTGCACTTGTTTAGTCATGTATTTATGCATTTCGTCCTTTAAACCTTCAGAACTTTTCTCTAAGGGCCACCTTAATTTCATCGAGTATTCTCTCTGGTTCGTCGGAAGTCAAGTGCATCATATAGTTTTTGTGACTAATGTTGTAATGACAGTTGAATGTGTGTTGTTTTCAGCTAATTATAGTGGAATGGCAAATTAAACACTTTGCGCAGGGTAAAAAACGACGCGGAAAAGTATAGCTATTCCCATTCGTCGTTGAACGATGTGGCATCTCCCTTTTTTTCTTTTTCTGGACAAGTGCGTATACGCCATAATATTCCTTATGCGGAACGTACACGACGAATGTGGCTAGAAAACTGCTTGGCATGTGACAAGGCAGTTGCCCGTCTGCAGCCTTCCTGTTCCTTTTCCGCCTCAGCCCTCTACCTCGCACGCAGCCGCACTCGGAGCGCTAGACAGGAGCGCGGCCAGTGCGCTGTTTGACCAGATCTGGATAGACGCTACTGCAATCTGGTAGCCTTCGAGACATTGCAGACAAATACCAAGGGCGATATTTTAGGGTATTGAATGGAATGTTGGCTTCTAACTACTGTGAGGGAAATCTAAAGAGTAACCATAAAATGAGGGTGATACTGCGCCCCTTATTTATGCCACAATGCCTAGCCACAAGCGATGAGAATGACTGGTAGCACATCTGCACGTTCACTTGATGCGTCGCTCGGATCTCCCGCAACCTTTGTTGATGTTCTCAAGATTTACGTACAGACCATACGGACCGGAATTCTGATATTCAGTAACGATCAGAATAATCTAATTATCCCTTAAGTTTCAGAATGCTGTGTACTCGGATACCAGACACACTGCACTCACTTGTTCATGCCGGAGTCCATCCAAAACTACGTGTATTTTAAAAGATGTCTCTTATCTTGAGGGAAATTGTATGTATGTGTAAAGGTTAAATTTCCTCTCATACTGAAACAGGTACGAAGTGAGTCTTTTGTCTCCATTTCTTTTCTACCTCCATCGCTCCATATTGACGTGTGGTTGGCTGTAATCGGTGCAATCATCCCGCTCTTCAATCAGAGGGCATGTAACATACACATGGACGAAAAAACAATAGGCCTAAATTAAAAGCTGAGATATTTGCAAGTAATTTGCAAATTTGTAAAGATGAATTTAATGATGGTTTCATATAAAAGAAACTTGATTTTCGTCGTCGTTAATTGTAAAAGAGGAATACTAAAAAATAAAACGAAGATAATAACTGTGATCCTAAAAATGAAGCACTTTACTGTCACTAAAAGCTGAAGGAACTTCCCTGGCATATACGAGTTAATCTCAAAAACACAAGCACCGATATTTCGGTGACTACAGGAGTGCGGGAATAAATATACCCAGTAGTACTCCAGAGAAATATGAACGAAAAACACACTGCTCACAATCTGATATGCGCTAGTGGAAAGCGTTAAATATAAATCCCGATGTGACAGTTCCACATGAATAAAGCTTTTCCACGTGCTATATAGGTTATATGTAAAATATATGGACAGGTAGCCAATATAGTAAACTGTACGGCCTCTCTAGAGGTCTCATATGTCATGCCTCCAGGTATATCGGCTAGCCTTTCCGTAAAACAATCATTTGTGTTTGACTTGTAATACAATGCTTCGAGGCAAAGAATTATCATACAGTTCTCTTGATTCTTTTGATTCATTTTTCCACAACCATATAGCTCCACGGTGTATCTCACCGTATTTTTCTTAACTAAATACTTGTATGATTTCCACCCATTTACTAAACTTACAATGCCTCCAACTATCAGAAAGGTAAGTTTACCTTTCGTAACTAATCTTCATTTAGCACACATGAGCAAAATGAGTAGAACAGAAGCAAATAAGGAGATCACTTAAGACGTATAAGAAAACGTTTCATTTCACATTTCATCATTTTGCGAACATGTTGCAAATGGTGCAAATGTCTCTGAGCACTATGAGACTTAACATCGGAGGTCATCAGTGCCCTAGAATTTAGAACTACTTAAACCTAACTAACCTTAGGACATCACACACATCCATGCCAGAGGCAGGATTCGAACCTGCAACCATAGCGGTTGCGCGGTTCCAGACTGAAGCGCCTAGAATCGCTCGGCCACACCGACCGGCTGAACATGTTGCAAATCCAGGATAATACAAGCATGTGAAATGCTCAGGACAGATTAGGTGAAACAGTAATAGCGGCAGCAATAAACGCTGCACATCAGAGTTTCAAGCAGAGCATACTGCTTCCACCTGGTGTCGTAATAGGTGAAGGCTTGTTTCTAGTAAAGCAGACCGTACCATGTTCAACACTTGTCGTTCGGAGGCCAGTTGCGTAGCTCCTACTGTTCTAGGGACTTAACGAACACCTTGGACAGCGATAGAAGCGTGCGCTGTAGAATGGGCAATAACTGGAGATAGGTCTGCGGCATTTACAGGTTAGCGATGTTTTAAACTAGCGCTTTTTCATGATGCCTAGCCGCTTTATTTATGTGTTACTGGGATGGTTGGACAAAATTGTCATTCCATGCACTCTGCATGGATAAGCATAGTTGTAGATATTATATTTTTAACATTGTGTTCTTTTTTTACAACATTTTTCTAATGTCTTTGACACCTGAATTTTATCTGTATGTACAGCGTTTGTATCACAGGCATCAAGAAACACTCTCTGACTGAAAGAGCTCTCACATTAAAGAATAATTTTTACAGCAGCTTATGGTGCTATATCATGCTATTTCTAAAGTTTATCAAAATTATGGAACGCAATCAACAAATAAATATTTTAAAACTGGATCGTTTATGTTTTGGATGTGTTCCAACACTGCTCAGTGATCCCTCAATAAAGACCAGAGATGAACGGAAACTCTACGACAGTTACCGCTAGCCTCGTCCCCGCCACACTAGTAGTCTTTGAACACAGACCACAATACAAATCTTTTCTCAACACTAAACACTAATTTTCGTGATTCATCCCTCTAGTTGTCACTTTCGCTACATAACTGGAGGCAGAAAGTCAGGTGACAACGTATGGAAGTAGTCTGACGAGTGGCGTCGCTGAACTCTGACAGTCTCCGAGTAAACAATTCTTGATGCTTCTACACTGTGGGTATGAGGCAGACAAATCCGTTGTCCAGTCCCTCAGATCAGGCCATCCTCCCGTATCCGCATCACAATACATCGTTGAAATCTAAATAATTACCACGAATTGTGGTGTCGATGGTATGCCTAAGATTTTTATTAACCCACTACGATGCTCAAAAGAACGTACCACTCTTTCAGAAAGTGTAATGCATTTGTTATGGCCTCAGTCTTTTCATGTTCAGTATTTACAGCTATTGAGAAATCTTAGGACAATGTTGACTGGAATACAATCTTTGAATTTTTGTGGATAGTAGTTTCCTTAAAACTTAAACCATATTGCAGTTATAAGAGTCGGGAGACATTAAAAGGAGGTAGTTATTGAGAAGGGGCTGAGGCAGGGTCGTAGCCTGCCTCTAATTTTGTGCAATTCTTACACTGAACAAGCACTATAGGAAACCAAGAGAAATTTGGAAAGGGAATTAAAGTTCAGGGAGAAGAAATAAAAGCTCTGAGGTTCGACGATGACACTGTAGTTCTGTCAAAGGCAGCAACGGAGCTGAATTAGCAGTAGAATAAAAATAATATACATTACATGGCAAAAAAAATGAACCATCCCGAAAGGAAGGAGGAAACGAAATGCACTTACGGGTTGAGAGGGTATGTGATGTTATTTCGGTGGTTACAAAATCAAATTAAATTGACACAGAACATGGCCTTATAAACCGACTTACCAATATGGCGTTGCGCCCACTCTGGCCTGGATGCATGCGTTGACTCGGTTGGGAAGGGTATCGTAAAACAGCTGTATTTTCTCCTGAGGCTAGACTGCCCACAATTGTTGTAATATTATAACTGGTTCTTGATATCCTGGATACTAGCACTGGAACGGAGTTGTCCGAGCTGGTCTCACACGTATTCTACCAGGAACAGATCTGAGGATATTGCTGGCCGCGGGAATACCTTAACATCACTCATACAGCTTATAGAGGCACGTGCCATGTGTGGTAGACCACTGTTCTGTTGTAAAGTGGCACCACGATACTGTCGGATAAGAAGTAACGCATGAGGACACAGGATGTCCGTGATGTATATTTGTGACTTCAGAGTTCCACCAAACACTACCAGCCGTGACCTGAAGTCATACCCACTGACTCCCCACACCATGATGCCAGGATTTGTGCCTCTGCAAAACATTGGAAGGACGAAACCTTTCACCAGGTCGCTGACATACTCGCTAACGACTGTCATCCGGGGAATCGCAGAAGCACGATTCATCGCTGAGTCTTGTACCCGGCGAACGGCCTACCCGACGGGAGGCCCTAGTCACACGACATTTACATTTTTTTTTATCGCTGAAACATCAGTAGTACACCACTCATCTCCAGCCAATGCTTCCCGGTCTTAGAAACCCTCCTAACACAGCGTAGGACAACTGAGCTCCTGAAGCATATAGAAACTTTTCAGCTACGAAGTGTCGTATGTACATGTGGGTCATTATTTATAAGGTATAGCACGAGGAAGTAGAAAATAAAAGTAGGAAAGAGAAGTCACCGTATTTCTTCTTTAGTACGACTGTATCTTCAGAACACCACTCATTGAGGTGCACCAAGACAGAACTGTCAATACAGCTAGGAACGGAATGGGACGGAATAGAGACCTGTCAATAGAGCTAGAAAACGGACTGGGATGAAATAGTTATTTCAGCCTATCTTAATAGCCACAGTCTCCTCTGCCGGTATAATGGCCACCGACACAGAAAAGCAGCAGTGCGGAGGACGTGACTTGCACTAATAAACTTGACTTGCTGACAGGAACGTAGTGGATTTAGTGGACGCAGCACACCGTTTCCGTGTGATTAGCTGGGAGCCAGCCTGGACAGAGAGGTCGGGGCTCGGCAAGTGTCGCCAGCAGCAGCAGCAGAAGGAGCATTGCCCTGGGAGCCATGCGGCGAGACGGGACGCTGCTCGCTGCTCCCTGCTAGCTGCATCCGGCTCACGCTTGCTGCGCTCTCCGGTACCGAAATCTCTGCGACGTCCGTGACATCAACTACGCTGCACAAAGACTCCAGACTCCCTGATGAACGCAATTTGTTTGGCACCGGACGATCCAGCCGGTGGTGTATAAGTGCAGACTGGATGCGTCACCGCATCACACACTTATTTTCTGTCAAAGGAAATGAGTGATTTACAACTACAGAGGTTCACAAGATTGAGCATTTCGTCAAGAGACTTTTCACAAGTATACGTAAGTAATTTTATTCTGAAGAGAAAACTTCAGGGAAGCACTAATCACAATCATCGTTCCAGTAGGCTTCAGTAGCAGCCCACGTAATCAGGTCAGTGACAGAATAGTCTGTCGAGAGGTGAAACTACTCAGTCTGAATGGCAGGGCTGTTGCCTAGAAGTCACTAATCAAAAGGAAGAAACGCGTGAATTAGTACAAAATACCAGAGCATGCTGAAAAGTAATGTCTCCGAATTTTTTATCTTAAAACTCTTCAAGCATTTTAAATAAACTAATTTTATTAACATTTTACATCTCTATTCTTTGTGCCCACAAATTTATTTCTTACCTTAGTCACCCTAGCGACGAACAGATTTCTCCCAATGAGAGACCAGTTCGTTGATACCACCACTGTAAAATATTTGATTTTGTTGACGGAGTCACAACCTCACCTCTGCTTGCACCGCTTCAACATTATCAAACTCCACTCCGTGATGGTGTTCTTTAAGTTCTGGAAATAGAAGAAAATTGCATGGCGTCAAGTCGGAACTGTGTGAAGGATGATCGACGACAGTGAACCCAAGGCGCCGGATTGTTGCAGGTGTCGTAGCGCTCGTGTGTGGTCCGGCATTGTCCTGTTGAAGGAGACGGTGCTCCATGTATGGACAGTTATAAACTCGATTATATCACGCTGTTTCTCACGTACCGACAGAGTTACGTTACACACCACTATGTTATGCGCTACAATTTGGAGCCCTCTAGCGGCAGAGGTTTGAAAATTGCTTCAGCGAAGCGGGAAGGTCGACCGAGTAACATGCATGACATGTAATACCTCAATCGATTTTAAGAACCGAATAAAAAATTCGAAGGCATTACTTTTCAGCACGCCCTCGTATATCGACATTAGTCTGTGAAATTGTTGGAAAAAGTATTATAGAGGAACCAGTCGTGTGGATTGGTTGCTGAGTGGGTGGGTGTAAGACTAAAATTCCAGGGGTCCTAAGTTCCGTCCACAGTCAGTCTTTTGACTGTCATGTCACTTATCGCTTTTCTCACCTCTGGCAAAGCAGTCAGAGAGGAAAAATGCGAAATTACTCTGCGGTTCAGTGCGCACTTTGAACTGTAGGTTTCGCTATAACTGCCTGGGAAAGTCAGCTCAAAGATAGGGGCTAGGCAGTAGAATCATACTTAATAATGAAACGCGGTGTTTAAACCAACCTTCGGATTGAGGAAGCTTCATATCTACAATACGAAGGAATCAGCTATTCCGCATTATGTAGGACTCAAATCTACGTGTGTGGAATGGTGGACGCTTTTCGAACGGTGGCAAAATAGACATTCATCAAAACACTGGTCAAAAAGAGTACATTAAATATATTAATGTATATTAAATCAGTAGTACGTCGCAAGCGCTGCAGTACTCCACGCTAATGAGATCTCAGTGCTAATGCTGATATAATATTCATAGGTGACGTTACGCGTAGATTAACTCAGAATTTCAGCTACTATCTTCGCAATGATAACTTAACGCGTCATTCACATTGTATGGATATTGCGTGATCAGGTACAATAAAGATTTTATACTGTAAAACACTTCTATAGGCAGATGCAGACTTTGGTCATAATTTATTGGTTATGAACAGTAGATTAAATCCGAACAAAGTGCAGAAAGGCAGAAAATTAAGAATACGGGGCCTGCATAATTTTAACGATCCTCTGGCATGGGAAAGTTTGAAAGGTAGCGTTAAGCAAAACGAATAGTGCGAGTGACGAGCGAATAAATGTTTGTCACGTCAAACTTTATGCAAAATTTTCATATTCGTTCCAACAAAATTTTCTTGTTTTTGTTCGAATTTTTGATTGATACTAATCCAGTTCTACAACTTTCGCGAACAAGGATGCTTAGCTGCTTCTTTCAGTAACATTTTTTCACTATCTCCAACGGTTTCTGACTTCATATCAGTCACCTTCACGACTGATCTCCGCCATAGTTCAGATTCCATGCTACAGAAATGAGCACTGTTTTACTGTGTCTCGAAACTCTGCTGGTACATCCTACTGAAACATACGCGTCAATAACTGTACCGAAATAATTACCAATACCAAGAATTCTCAGCAAGCCCCAAACTTCATAAACACCGTGTGGAAACTTTCTTCATAAAATACTCTCTGAAAAAAGTTACAGTTGCAGTAACGAAAGCTTGGAAATGCCAGGTTTTATACTTTAAAGACTCAGGTTTTCTAAAAAGTAGATTTGGCGAATTTTGGAACACGGTGCACTCATGCTCAGCTAGTACTGCAAAAGCTTGTGATCATTATAATATTTCCAATAACTACTGCAAGTAAGAAAGTTCTAGCTTCGTGCAACACTCAATGAAATATCTGTGGTGAATGTTACCGCTCAAGATTGCGAAGATTACGCAAGATGGAAGGTAATGTGCAAACAAATATACCTTCCTCTAAAGGGAAAGATATTAAAAAAGAGAAAAGAAGTGACACGTATCAGATATCGACAATGAAGACAAACTCCGCACATCTTACTAGCTGAAATATATCCTCAGACACGCAGTTTTCTGCTGTGTATACGGGAAAGAAAAAGATTTCAGTGCAGCTGGTTTACATTTGATAGTTTTGTACTGCAATGTAGTAATACCAACAGTCAACATATGTGTTAACTGATATAATTTTCTCTTTATTTATTTCCCTATTTGTGACTTTTCATTGTTTACAGAATGCAGTATAATCAAATAGAGGGTCAACTGATGTAAAAACTTTGCTGAACATACAAGAGAATCTATTATTTCTGACATAAGTAAATATTAAATATATTGAATCTAAGTTGTAATAGTTAACTTAGATGTAACACAGAGCATGCAGAAAGACGTGAAACTCCAAGAACCTTCCGGCATCAAACTGATCTATTTCCACTACGTTCTCGGTATTGTACCGGTTACCATCTTCCTTCCAGACGAATGTACGGCGAGAATCATCACGAAAACTGAAACAGAATTCATCTGTGTTGAGCATATTTCTCCAATCATTTATATTTATGATTCAATTTAGATGTTGCTGACTCCACAATAAAGTGCCCTGTCGCTTCATTTTTGTGAGCGAGACATACACTACCGAATGAACTAGTGCGAGCATCCGACACACACTTCACAGGGAAACTGCAACTCCTGAATCATCTGTAAGCACTGCAAGCTATTGTCTTGCTGATTTTGGATTCGATCACGTTGTCAAAGCCAGAATAGTCACTCGTGATTTGCTCTGCACTAGGCCACGAATAACATTTCCTGTGTGTTGGAACCATTTACAATGGCTTGGAATGACAAGATATGGGATTTCGACGTTGATGGGACAGCGATCTGCGCCTGTCATACTTCCAGGCATTCGAGAATTCTACCAGTAAAACAGGGTTTGACGCACTTCGTTTCGTTATCAAACAAGGGATACTGTTTTCGTATACAGATAGCACGAAGTTACAGGAAGGTAATCACAGTCGTCTGCTTATTTTTGTATTTCTGTTTTCCTCTTTCTTCTTTCCTGCTTAACCAGTGTGGGATAAATGTCGAACTCAAAGAATCCGTTCAGTGTTAGTATGCCATACAAGTTTATAGACACATCACGGTCAAAAGCTATTCAGTGTCAACAGAATTCAGTATAGACGGAATCCAACCAACATAAACAAAGCATTTGGGTCTAACACAAACCTTGGAGCAAAGGTTTTAAAACCCAAGCGCGACTATTAAAATGAACAACTTGAATATTTCGACAACCACTACAGATACGGTCTCCGCACAAATGTACTACGCGATAACTGCGCGTTTCTGAGATCGTTACAATACCATCTACCGCGTGATGTAGTCAACTGAGAAAGAAGGCTTCATATTGAGATAAAAGTTACCTAAATGGTAGTGGATAGTATACATTCACCAGCTAATGGGACTCCGCAATTCTCATTTCCACCGAGGCTTTTTATCTTTCTTTGATTTGGGTGACTGATATCCTACAGAAAATTTTTAACGTGCGCCTTGTAAGTGAATTTTAAAGGAATGAATCGTCATTATACCTAGTTTTGATTTCCACTCGTCTCGTTTTCAACAGAACTCCGTTGTTGCATAGTAGACCCTTGACATGGAGAGACTCGGGTGAATGAAACTGAATTACTCTGACTGTAGGGATTCGTACATCTGTAAACAAAAACTGACCAAAACCTACTTTTTACTAAAGAATCATATACATATTAAAGGCTACATCACCAGTGTGGAAAAGCCTGTCATACGATTCCAGTGATCTAGAGAAGTTATAAGGAGTCAAGCAACTTGTACGAAATTCGATTCATAAACGTAACTGGTACCTAATTTCCAAGTCCTAACCGGTCGTTGCACTCCACTAGCGACAAGCAAGAGTATGCAAAAGAAAGAAGACGTGCCATCACAAAGGCTCTTGCTGTCGTAATACAGCTGCCCGAGTACCGTAACCGTTCTGCTATCTTAGTGTGAAGCGAAGGGACGCTTGCAAGAAATGAATCATGCGTTAAAAGCACCGACAAGAAAGTGCTATTTGCAAACTAGGATGCGCCATGAGCCTGGTTTCAAGGAGGGACAAACTTGTTGAGGGAGGCTTTGCACGTTTTAGACGGAAAGTTGCAAATACGTATAGCGGTGATCTACAGTAGCTGCAAAATCGCTCTGTTGTTCATCCCAATATGCTCAGCTGGATTTAGATGACTACACGTCCTTTCCGTATACTACTCCGTAGCTGCGTGGTCAGCGCGGCTGACTGCCATATGGGTTATCCGGGTTCGATTCCTTGTACTGTCAGGAATTTCTCCTTGGTAGGAGGACTGGTACTGAGTGAACTCACCCTCGTGAGCCCAACTAAGGAGCTACTAGACCGATTAGGAGCGGCTCCAAGGCCAAGAAACCCAGCAACGAGCGACAGAGCGGTGTCCTGATCACATGCTCCTCTTTACTATCATTCCCCAGCTCGCGGTCTAGTGGGTAGGGTTCCTGCCTCTGGATCACAGAGTCCCGGGTTCGATTCCCGGTCGGGTTGGGGATTTTCTCTGCCCAGTGACTGGGTGTTTGTGTTGTCCTCATATTTCATCCTCATCATTAGTGGCAGTGGCTACATTGGGTTGTGTAGAACTTGGACTGTGTAAAACTTGGGACTTTGTACAGGGGCTGATGGCTGCGCAGTTAAACTCCGCACAGATCAAACATCATCATTATTACTGTTTACCGCATCCGACGACGCCATTAGCAGAGGCTGACACTGCGGTCGGTCCAGCCCATTTCGTCCGTCAAGCCCAGAAGGTGGAGCTTATATGTCATATGACGCGTTATATTTCTTATAACAAACAGTTTCTTTATCATGTCAACTGATTATCTGGCCCTGCTTGGTAGAAAAACTTCATATTTATAAATGAGACGTACAAAAATGTGAATATTTTACACTATCGATTTACTTAGTTAACATACACATTTTAAGAGCCAAAAAAGGGAAGTGAAGATCCCGGCGACCAATGTTATCGGAATATATTTGTGGATCGTGAGCAGCACGGTCGATGTTAAAATCATTAACGACGTGGCGTGCGAACACATTGTACGCGAGATCCAACAGGGGCTCCGCTTCTGTCATGGTGATGGCAATGTTAGGGAGGTAACCATCGCCCATGTGGCCTTAGGTTGTAAGGTGGCCATAATTTCGCACCTTGCAAGCACTCATCTACACACTTTGCCGTGATTTACAACCGGAATTAGGTATCATTTGCTATGCTGTACATCGTATAAATGAATGTTTAAAGAAGACTGACATTGTCACGTACACCTTGTAAATAGTTGTTAATGCTTATTCCATGAAAGGTGACGGAGTGTCATTATTATCAAAACGGCGTAATGAATAATTGCCCATACTAGTAGAGGTTGGAACGCCAGTGGAAATGAAATGGCAGGCATAACTGAAGCCCTGGGTGGAAAAGCCCGCACAGGTGTGTTGGTCCTGCTTAACACAGGAAGTAGCCAAGACGGACGGTCGGGTCACCTGTGTGATGAAGCACAATATAGCGGCGGTCGGCCGTGTTTGTAGCGGGGCCTGAAGGATAACCGGATAATACTTCGGAAACTCTGAAAATCTTGGACGCAGTGGAGAGGAACAAGGAAGCGTTACCTCAGAAAACATGCAGGCTGGGCTATTTCCAAGGATTTTTACTCTGAGAAGCGTACCATTGTATGTATTCCTAATTAAAGGGAATAGGTACTTCCTCGCAAACTTTCCGCATTGGACGACAAAAGACTAAAATATGGTTGGTCGGCATTCGAAAGAATCTGTAGAGAAGGAGACTATTCCGTGGTTTTGAGAATATGATTCGGCTTCTGCAGTTACGAGGGAGGGGAGCCGAGCTTTGCTGGGAAGCCAGTGGTGGAGAGCAAGAGGTCTTCCGTTTTGATCATCCGCGTTTGACGGTCACTTGGTATCAGCTTTTGTTGATACAGACGGACTTGCCGTCTTTGCTCTGGACTTCTCTTCTGGGTAGAGAGTCATCGCTGAGTAGGCAACGGTCAGTGATTGAGAGCTCTTCTTCTGCCTATACTCACATTGAGACGTTATCTGAACTCCGTCCTTATGGCTGTGAGTTCGCGTTTCTCATCTGTAGAACACAGAGAGCCGTCCTAATGTTTCAATGAGTTGTTTTTATATTTTGTGGCTGGAGTTCTTTCGTCGTCGCAGACGTGTACGAGATCCATCACTCCGACACACTGGATACAGTACATACGGTGATATTACTAATTGCTCCGAATAATTAGGGCTGTAAAGCTAAAAAGCATTCCAACGATATCCTGACCCAAACGGAGTCCTCCAGGTCGTCATTGATCTCCAAAGCCATTCCGTCCTACTTACAGATCGGCGGATGTCGTGCAATAATTATATATGATTGGCAACCTCGGACCTGCTCCGGGTGCTGCATAGAATTCTACCTTAGATCTGAATGCCTACAGTGACGTATCACGCAACTTCCAGCCACCGAAGGACCACCCACGTCGCAACCTACGGTGCTACCAGTGATCTACGCCACTGCTCTTGCTGCTCCTACCGCCTCGCAACAAGGCCTGGACGCCACAAATGAGCCTGACCATACGCCGCTCTGATGGTGCCGACGCCACCGACCACTGATCCAGCCCTCGGCAATACGATGGAGATCGACTCGCTCATCGTCGCGCAATGAAACAACGTTCTCTGAAATATAGCAAGAGAAGGCGCCTTACCGTTTCCAGCCAAGGGGAGAGGTTGCAGAACGAGGACGAGGCCGCTGTCGACCCGAACGATGCCCCCAAATCCGCCACTACCGAAGGAGACGATGTGAGCGCTGCGACATAACCGGTGGGCCTGCGCACATTCCCCCACGCACCATGAAGACGCTGAACAATTTAATGGACACAGCACAGCCGAAACTACACCACAACAACTACTCTATCTTCTAAAGACGAAGTGGACGATACACTGGTACCCGCCTCCAGGCATGGCATGACGAGGAGGTCAAGGAGCAGGACCCCTTTACGGGACCCCGCGCCGTCGGCGCCTCTCCGCTAATCGTACTCTCCCCAGAACCCCCTGGGGGCGAGTGGGATGACGTTCCACTGCAACACTCGTACCCTTTCGGTGACGCCAGAGCGGATAAGCCTCCAGCGGTCCGCCAGCCAGGCATATCGGATAGCAACCATCAACAAGAAGAATATCCATTCCAAGGTGAAAATCTGCCTTATGTAGGAGATGTTCTGGGTCTCTGATATTCATTCCGCCGCCCTGCAGGAAGTTTAACTGGCCAGTCTCCTGGATATCAATAGGTTTACTGCCTACTCCTCTGCGAGTGATCCCATGGGCCATGGAGTGGCCATCTACGTCCACAACAGGATTTCTGTCACTGATGTCACCTTATTCCACCAGCTTTGGGTATGGCACTCACTTGAATGGGGACATGCTTCATTAATGTCTATGCCCCTCTGGGCACCGACCAACGACATGAATGGGCCCAGTTTTATTCTGAGGACATCACCCCCCTGTTTTTAGGGCGATATGATCACTACCTGCTAGGAGGTGATTTTAACTGCGTCCTGCACCCAAAAGATCAGATTCCACACTATATACCACATGCCAGGAGCTACACATAGTGGTGCACGACTTCCTACTTCAAGATACCTGGAAAGTTCCACATGGCGACTGTTCTGGCCATTCCATTCTTACCAATCATTCCTTAAACCGTCTAGAGAGGATATATGCCTCACAGAATCTTACATCTGCGATATGGGGGGCCGATTGCTAGACACTGGTCTTCTCTGACCATCATGTTTACATTTGCACAGTCCGCCTTCCACTCCAGTCTGTATGGCACTGCTGTGCGCCGTGGAAACTAAATACTTCTCATCTCCAAGATCTGACTTGTCGTCAGCAAGTCACTGAGACATGGGCAGCCTGCGAAACGACGCCTTCCAAGCTACCACTCAACACTGACGTGGTGGATGGACTGCCCCAAACCAGCGATCCGGAAGATGGTGGTGGAGGTGGTTGTTGGGATGATTAAGGGGGACTAAACAGCTAAGGTCATCAGTCCCCCAGATCCGGAAGACACTGATGAGATACAGGAAGGACTTGGCCGAGTGGCATCGCACACCGTCGACGTCTACCATGCGATTCTCTGAGATCTGGATACTCAGCCACCAACCGTAGAAAACCAGTTGGAACGGCAAAGAACTAAGGCGAGGACAATTGCGCTGGCACGCGGCAAATTGCACGGAGTGGCGATACGGATGCAGCGCCACGATCACGCGGGTTTGGAAATTTCATCCATGCATCATATAGTGTCCGACGAACGATAGCGTCGTCGGCAGCTCATCGACACTCTGGTCACGCCTCATAGCCCGCAAATGACCATTCAGAATGACATCGTTCACACATTCGTGAAACACTACCATCGTACTTACAGGGAAGAAGATGCCGATACTGAAACAGACGACTCTATTTTGCATTATGACATGCGCACCCTCCACCACACAGAGGCGGATACTTTGACAATAGCGGCCACATGAGACGAAGTCGACAACACCATCGATAAGGATGCAGTCAACTGATCATCTGGCATCGACAGCTTACTGACTGAGCTTTACCGAGCCTTCCAGGAACTCATGGCAATGCGATGGACGACTATGTTTCAAGAACTGATGACATCTGACCAAGCAATCCCGCCCAACTTTGTTGAGGGTATCATAATTCAGGTCCACAAACCAGCCCATGGTTCCACAGTCATGAGCTATAGACCGCTCACCCTATTCAAAGCCAGTTGCAAGATTTTCGCCCACTTACTGGCGATGCGTCTCCAGGCAGTACTCCCTCATGTTCTCCCCCCTCCCCCCCCCCCCCCCCCCCGCCCCCAGATCAAATGACACCTGGAGGACACGTTAACATAAAGACTCCCTCAGAGGAATGCCTCGACTTAATTGCGATGGCGGCGGCCTGCATACTCCGTGCAGTGGTCGTCACTATAGATTTCGATAACGTCTTCGATAAAGTGCCCCACCGCTTCCTGTTTTCGGTGGCAGCGCGATGGGCATCGACGTTCATCGACTTTCTCCGGCGACTTTACAGCATTGCCAGTTGATGATTCCAAGTAATTGGACGTTTAGCAGGGATGGTACCCATCCACCTTTCAGTCTGCAATTGTCCTAGAGCCCCTCATTGGGGGCCTGACGACCAAGCTCTCTGGCCTCACCCTTCGCCAACACACTTTTCACCGTCAGGCATAGCTGATAATCTCCTCCTCTTCTGGCTTTGAGATTCGAGCAGTCCTCGAACTGATTACACGTTATGGGGCTGCGACTGGCAGTGTCATGAATGTCACCAAATCATCTGCATGTACATTGGACAAGGTCTCCAGGAAGGTGAAGTGGCACCCCTGTCACTCATGTGCGCTTTCTGGAACCTGGGTATTACCTTTACCCCCACCGTCACAAGTACACCGGCAACGAATTTCCGTCGCCTGTTACGCATCATCCGTAGCGATGTGCCCTAGAACCTCCTGCATCCCCAGGACACACTTCAATGCGTTGAGTTTCTTAATCGTTATGTGCCAAAAAAACTGGTCCACATCGCGCAAGTTCTCCCTCTGCCGACGGCGATTTGGCTCAACCTTCAGGTGGCCCTTGGCTATTATCTAATTGCTGGTTCCATGTTTAAAGTCCATTCTGAGACGCTTTTCCCTGTCCCCACAGGATGGTGGTCTCGGACTCGTTAAAGTCTGTATGCGAGCTGCAGCCTTGTACACCTCATCACCAGTGTCTGAAAGCCACATTGTGCCTTTTTTGTCCCACATGTCGACCTTTTTCGTCGACTACAATTACATACATACTAGTCTCCCATGTACAAAAAATGGTTCAAATGGCTCTGAGCACTATGAGACTTAACTTCTGTGGTCATCAGTCCCCTAGAACTTAGAACTACTTAAACCTAACTAACCTAAGGACATCACACACATCCATGCCCGAGGCAGGATTCGAACCTGCGACCGCAGCGGTCGCGCGGCTCCAGACTGTTGCGCCTAGAACCACTCCGGCCGGCACCCATGTACACGTCCACCGAGGACGAACGGTTTTTACAGCCTACTATTGCGCAGTGTTCCCCGCAAAGTGATGGAGAGCAAATGTCCCTCCATTCAGTGGCCCATAGTGTGGAGTACCATCCACCAGGTCTTCCTCCCAATGTATGTCTAGGCAATGTGGTGTCACGTAGTCAACAGGAAATTTGCCACAAAACAAAGACTGTACAACATTGTTTTGTAGGATTCCCTTTTTGTCTCCTTTGCCAGCAACTCGACGCTGATGATCACTATCTGACATTCGCCTCTTCGCTCGACGTCTGACGATTCTTGTAGCAAATCATTGCCTGCTATCTCCGAGTGCCACCGGACACAATCGAACCACGAATGTTTCTATACCTGGAGGACAAACATTTTCCCGCTGCCAAATGTCATGCCATTACGTGGGTCAAAGGGGTGGACGGTCGGTTATCTATTCCATGAGGGACCTAAATCCCACCACGACTTCTGGACCTATTTATGAACAGCCCATACAGCGATCACCCCACATTACCGAATATTCTTTGCCAACTATCTTCGAGGTTCTTTGTTAGACCTCCAATAACTTGGGGGGTGCCTGGAGCTGACGGCACCTACCCCCACGCCCGCACTGGTGGTGTCTGAGTTCATGCCGCCTATGATCAATTCTACCTCCCGCCTCCGCGGATGGGAGACCGCGCCGTAAATGCGAGGATTTTATTTTATTATATTTCTTTTTCTTTTCCTTTTGTCAGTCTTTATTTTTTTCCAGATAATAAACGTTGCATCTTTTGTACGTAATCCTGTATGTTGACTAGGACTCGTCCACCCAAGAGTAATGTAACAGCAGCACAGAGGGCTGCTTTAAGTTCTCTCAAGGTTGATCCTGATATTGTTATTTTACCTGCGGACAAGGACAATGCCACCGTTGTTTTAAATAAACATGATTGTGTACAAAAGATGCAACGTTTATTACCTAACTCAGCGTATCGCGGACTCGATGCTGACCCCACAAAAAGTGTTGAGAGAAACACCAACAGCCTCCTGAAGAAAAGTGGTTTGCGGCAGGACACTGCAAGAGCCTTAACACCTATAGTGCTGTTCCCCCTAGGTTATAGGGCCTTCCAAAGGTACACAAGGAAGGGGTTCCTTTCCGTCCCCGACATATCGTGTAGTCAAGCATTTTGCTTCTCTGCTGAGTCCTCAAGTTGGTCGGTGTGAACATCACATCAAGAACTCAGCTGATTTCTTACGTCGTTTGGAGCGACTGCGGTTGAATGACTCTGATATTTTAGTAAGTTTTGATGTGGTCTCTCTCTTCACTCGTGTTCATCCGTCTGATTCGTTTCGCTTAATTGAGGTTAGATTTGGTGCCGAATTAACTAATCTCTTTCGACATGTGTTGACATCCACCAACTTTTTATTCAATGACCAGTATTACGAACAGGCAGATGGAGTAGCGATGGGTGGTCCGTTGTCTCTTGTGATCGCACATTTGTTTATGGAAGGCTTCGAGGAGCGTGCATTGGAGTCGGCGCCTTTGAAACCCACCTGTTTCTTCAGATATGTCGATGATACCTTTGTTGTTTGGCATCTGAATTCGATCCACCCGGACATTCGTTTTACGATTTAGGTGGAAAAGGATAGTTGCTTTCGCTTTCTTGACGTTTTGGTTATGGGGAAGGGTGATGGATCATTGGGACATGCAGTTTACAGGAAACGTACTCACACCGACTTGTATTTACAGGCTAATAGTTGTCAACATCCGGCTCAGCGTGAAGGGGTTCTTCGTTCCTTGGTACACAGGGCACCTGTAATTTCCGACACTGAGACTTTGGCGGCTGAGCTGTCCCACCTTAAAGCTACGTTTCGTCAAAATGGTTATAGTGAAAGACAGGTTGAACGTGCGTTGCGCTATCGACCAACTGTGCATCGGATGATTGATGATAACACTGAGACGACACCTAAGTCTATTGCCTTTTTGCCTTACGTTGGAAGCACTTCCCACAAGATCGGTCGTATTTTACGGAAATACAATGTGAAATGTGCGTCCGACCTCCATCTAAAATTAGAGTGCTTTTGGGTTCCGTTAAGGATGATCTTGGTTTGCGTAAGGCGGGTACATATCGCATTCCTTGTAGCTGCGGCATGGCCTATATTGGTCAAACTATCAGGGCCGTGGAGGACCGATGTACTGAGCATAAACGGCACACACAATTACAGCAGTGAAGTAGATCTGTTATTGCCGAACATTGCGTGGATACCGGTCACCCTATGTTGTACAACAACACCGAGATATTGGCATGCACGTCCAGCTATTGAGACAGTGTTATTAAGGAGGCAGTTGAGATTAAATTAGCGAGCAACCTTGTAAACAGGGACGGAGGTTTTTGGTTAAACTCTGTTTGGAATCCTGCTCTCTCCTTTGTCAAAAAAGAGAGGGACAGAGTCAATGTTACCTCATCTGCTAGTTCGTAGTCTCACTATAGATATCTTTGACTTCGGTAATCTTTAGTGGCACTAGTGTTCAGCGTGTGTTATCTTTCCTGCATGAGGTTTTAAATTACCTTGTACATCACCTGTCCGTTGCAGTTTGCCTTGTTAATGGCGGGATGTGCTCCCGCCGAAATATCGGCGGTCACTGTTAATATTACCTGACTGAATTCCCCTAAGGTGTTTGAAAACGTACATAACCTATAACTATGACGGATTATAAAGAGGCATCAAGTAACAGGATTTAGTGTCGTCACCTGTGAAGTAAACAGTACAAGACAGCAAAGATCAGTGTACTCTCTCGAATACTGTTAGCATATTGCCGATCGATAGGACAGTGTATCCAGTAAGATGTACCGAGCGAGGTGGCGCAGTGGTTAGACACTGGACTCGCATTCGGGAGGACGACGGTTCAATCCCGCGTCCGGGCATCCTGATTTAGGTTTTCCGTGATTTTCCTAAATCGCTCCAGGCATATGCTGGGATGGTTCCTTTGAAAGGGCACGGCCGACTTCCTTCCCCATCCTTCTCTAATCCGATGAGACCGATGACCTCGCTGTCTGGTCTCCTTCCCCAAAGCAACCCCCAACCAGTAAGATGTAAATGGCCATCAGACGAAGAAAGGGTGTGGAAAAAGTTTTGCCGTTTCACCCTTTACAAATTTTTATTCTTAATTATTGGTCACTGCATAGAATGAAATCCATAGCTGGTATGCTGTGCGCCTAGCTAGCGTCTCCTCGTTTGTAATGGACGCTCTCACAGTTTCCCCCGCAAAGATGCCCAGCGGACTGCTCAGAGACACAACTCTCTTTCTTAGCACCTATAATTGCTCTTCATACGGTGTCATTACTTGAGTGCTTAACAGATAATACATACGAATTCGTCGTAAGAGCTACGCGTGATGACAGCAGACGAGTTCTAACTCGCAGTTACAAGGTGCACTGTCCACAGCAGTACTGACTTCACGTTCCGTTCGAGAATAGAATTATAGCCACAGGTCCCACAAATAATGTTATGTTTTCATACTTTAATGACTCTCCACCCTCCTTTGTAACTTGTTAGTGCAATAGAGGAACTTACAGTGAACTTAAAAGCTGGAAGATGTGTGGTGCTTAAAGCGCTGCCCGTAATTCACATGATGGTACTTAAAGAGGAATTTCAACAGAAAAATCCTATCCGCCTGTAACCTAGCACTTCTGTCCTGCTAAAAACGTATTTTAACAGAATTTTAAGATATACAGCTGGAGTGGAAGGCGACCCATTTTAAATTCTACATTAGTATCATTTCGCCACTACTGATCCCACGTCGTAATAATATGGATTTATGGTAATTATATTAGATATTTGTCGCAGGCAGTTAACGATAAAACTACTCCCCCACCCCTTCATCCAGAACTGCAAAATCTCGCGTATTGCATGAGTATTCTCTGGTTTCCTCGTCAGTTTTACGCCTTAAAGGTGGTCATGTTGTCCTCTTAGTCGGAAAAGTGAAGCAGTTGCGGATGGAGACTGCTTCTTTTTAGGAGAGAAGTCGTTACTGTTGAGTTACCATATATAACACTGTGCAACTTCGCGGACAGTTGCGAATTTAATCAACTATGTTGTCCAACGATCAAGTGATCAACAATTTTCCGACGCCATTCCTCCATTAGTTGGTCAAATACTGAAACTGAAAATTTGTCGTACCACTAGTATTCGGACAAATTATCTCCTTGATGAAGCCTACCGCAAGATCTTGCGTTAACCACCTTGTCTACGGATATGGGCTCTATTACACTACTGGCCATTAAAATTGCTACACAACGAAGATGACGTGCTACAGACGCGAAATTTAACCGACAGGAAGAAGATGCTGTGATATGCAAATGATTAGCTTTTCAGAGCATTCACACAATGTTGGTGCCGGTGGCGACACCTACAACGAGCTGACATGAGGAGAGTTTCCAACCGATTTCTCATACACAAACAGCAGTTGACCGGCGTTGCCTGGTGAAACGTTGCTGTGATGCCTCGTGTAAGGAGGAGAAATGCGTACCATCACGTTTCCGACTTTGATAAAGGTCGGATTGTAGCCTATCGCGATTGCGGCTTATCGTATCGCGACATTGCTGCTCGCGTTGGTCGAGATCCAATAACTGTTAGCAAAATATGGAATCGGTGGGTTCAGGAGAGTAATATGGAACGCCGTTCTGGATCCTAACGGTCTCGTATCACTAGCAGTCGAGATGACAGGCATCTTATCCGCATGGCTGTAACGCATCGTGCAGCCACGTCTCGATCCCTGAGTCAACAGATGGGGTCGTTTGCAAGACAACAACCATCTGCACGAACAGTTCGACGACGTTTGCAGCAGCAT
This sequence comes from Schistocerca piceifrons, assembly GCF_021461385.2. NCBI lineage: Eukaryota > Metazoa > Arthropoda > Insecta > Orthoptera > Acrididae > Schistocerca > Schistocerca piceifrons. The sequence goes on from NC_060149.1 coordinate 635,301,415, forward strand.
GGACTATCAGCTCGGAGACCATGGCTGCGGTTACCCTTGACGCTGCATCACAGACAGGAGCGCCTGCAATGGTATACTCAACGACGAACCTGGGTGCACGAATGGCAAAACGTCATTTTTCCGTATGAATCCAGGTTCTGTTTACAGCATCATGATGGTCGCATCCGTGCTTGGCGACATCGCGGCGAACGCACATTGGAAGCGTGTATTCGTCATCGCCATACTGGCGTATCACCCGGCGTGATGGTATGGGGTGCCATTGGTTACACGTCTCCGTCACCTCTTGTTCGCATTGACGTCACTTTGAACAGTGGACGTTACATTTCAGATGTGTTAGGACCCGTGGCTCTGCCCTTCATTCGATCCCTTCGAAAGCCTACATTTCAGCAGGATAATGCACGACCGCATGTTGCAGGTCCTGTACGGGCCTTTCTGGATACAGAAAATGTTCGACTGCTGCCCTGGGCAGCACATTCTCCAGATCTCTCACCAATTGAAAACGTCTGGTCAGTGGTGGCCGAGCAACTGGCTCGTCACAATACGCCAGTCACTACTCTTGATGAACTGTGGCATCGTGTTGAAGCTGCATGGGCAGCTGTACCTGTACACGCCATCCGAGCTCTGTTTGACTCAATGCCCAGGCGTATCAAGGTCGTTATTACGGTCAGAGTTGGTTGTTCTGGGTAGTAATTTCTTAGGATCTATGCACCCAAATTGCGTGAAAATGTAATCACATGTCAGTTCTAGTGTAATATATTTGTCCAATGAATACCCGTTTATCATCTGCATTTCTTCTTGGTGTAGCAATTTTAATGGCCATTAGTTTATTTTCTATACTACAGTTTCCTTTCAAATAATGCAAAACATATATGTAAACTCTGAGTGTATGAGAGTGTGTTTACTCTATCATGACATTTACACTAGAAGACCATTTCCAAAAACACGACGCAGAGATATTGTATTTGCACTGACAGGGGAAGAAAGGAAGAAGAAGAAGCAACAATTTAAAGTGCTGTACGATGGACAGAGTAAGAACTAAACAGGAAATCGTGATTCCACAAATATTTAGTTTGACTTGCAGGAAGAGTGACATTTTGTTTCGTTCGTCGAGCTGGGCTAGCAAACATTCAGGAAGTTAAAGACGGCAGGAATTAATACAGTTACTGCATTTAATTTCAGTCGAGGACTGATTGTGTGCTAGTGGGATGCTCAACAGCTCTTTCGAAGGATCTCACAGTGAGCTGTTACCGGTATAGCAGTGTTGATGACGGTGGTCCAATGAGGGTGCATTTGCTCGCTATCAACCTCTGGATATTTTTATTATTTTATTCATATACCGAACCCGGAGTCTAAATACATTGGCGGACCAAGCGTTCCACTAATGACACAACTAACAATCATAGTTACAACAATAAAACTATACTATCACCAAGCTCTCCACCCACCTGCACTTCCTGTCATTACCAAACTGACGAATCCTTGATGACTCAGGATATATTCTATCAATCAGTCTCTTAGTTTACTCAAGTGGTGCCATACATTTCTTTTTCCCATAATTAATCTCGTACGGAAGTACAAACTATGCTGCACAGTCTTCCTCAGCAGAGAGTGTTCGTATTTAGATATAAGCAGAATATTCTAAGGAATTACATTATTTCATATGTAAGTAATCCCCAGGACCCTATAGAAATTACAAATCTAAGCTGATAAAATAATAACAGGAGACAGGAACCAAACGGGTCACCATCACGTCACTAATCAGCGACTATAAGTGCTACACCACGATGTACGATGTTCAACTTGCCGCAATAGATAACTGAAGACTGGAAATATCAAACGTCCTAAGAGCCAACTGTCACATTTGTCAGGAGAATCAAAAAACAACGTATCTCTTTTTTTATGTACTCAAAAACTTGATAAAGTATTCTGGTATCACAAATTTATGTTGCTCACCTAACCACTGCAAAAAGTAGTGACATAAATGAGAAAATAAATAATTTCTTAAGGTGGTCCAAGGTATGAAACCACAGAACTGTCTGATTCGAAGTGTCAATAAGAAAGTTTTAGAGGTACAAGAACTATTAAATTATCCTATAGCATGCGAAGGAACGTAAGGAATTGCTGAAATAAGAATTTAAAGAAAGGTATTAAGGTCTCCAATCTCAGTAGTACAGAAATGCGTCAGTAATGTTTTAACTAGTAGAACTGCTGTCAGCAAAAGTCATTTCTCATATCTTTTAAATTTTTTACATTAGACTAACAAAACTAAGACGAAGAAAAAATATTTCATTAATGGCTTCTGTTTCTTACACAACTCCATTCTTCTGATAAGATTCTGGAAAGTTTACTGTGGAACTGTCTGCGCTGTTGAGGAAGAAATGGGTTTTCATAACATTTTCCAGGCACACGTTGTTTTTTCTGTTCACTTCTCCACATTTTTGTACTTTTTTGAAACTCAGAATATCTCTTTCTATTACAAAGATGTTTTATTGATACAAATAAAACTTTATATGCACCCCTCATTCCATACAACCTGTGCGTCAACTAAATGGAGGCATTTGGAAATTATGGATGGCGGTTTTCGTTGAAGCAATCGGTTTTAGGTTGTACAGATTTTTTACGTCTCCAGTTTTCCCTGACTTCTAAAACAGCTCAAAATAACCGGTTTATGAAATAACAGATTTTCTGTTTTTTATTGCTATTATTTCCAAAAATAAATGTAGACTTCGAACAAAGATTGAAACATTCTTATGAAATTGAAGGAGCAGGTGATCTCCATCGATAGATGGATGAAACTGCGACAGTCTCCAGCAAAGAGGGCGAAGACGGAGGAGACGGGCTCAGCGATGGTGTGAGCGAAAGGTAAGAAGCTGATGACTTCCCTGCATAGTTACTTTTCAATAGCATCAATTTTTCATCCTGAAGCAATCACAGAATTAAGAATTCAATTATTATCACAAGTTTATAACAAGTCACTAAAACTATAGGTATGTCAATGAAATTTACCTCTTCCTGTTTTTAATCTTTTGAAACAATGGAGCGCTATTTTTAATTGCTAACGCACGGCGGTGCAAACAGAACTTAAAGCGGAGTGGCTATATTACTGGAGATGCAACTTGCGAATGTAGAAAGCTTCAAGATGCTGAACACCTCTTAGTCTCCCCCAAGTCTGGAAGCTGGAGGACCTGGTTTCAGCAAATGTTTCAGCAATCAAGGCTGCCGAATTTTGGGCCTCAATATCAGTTTGACATGTACGAAATCTTGTGTCTGTATTGTAAATATGTTAGCGAATTTGTAAATAACTGTTTTGTACTGTCCTGTCACAAAATAGTAGTGACGAAGAGTAGGCTGAAGCTCAAGACATTAGTCAGGAAGAATCAATACGCAAAGAAGTGGGATACTGAAGAACTAAGGAATGACGAGATACGTTTCAAATTCTCTAACGCTATAGATACAGCAATAAGGAATAGCGCAGTAGGCAGTACAGTTGAAGAGGAATGGACATCGCTAAAAAGGGCCATCACAGAAGTTGGGAAGGAAAACATAGGTACAAAGAAGGTAACTGCGAAGAAACCATGGGTAACAGAAGAAATACTTCAGTTGATTGATGAAAGGAGGAAGTGCAAACATGTTCCGGAAAAATCAGGAATACAGAAATACAAGTCGCTGAGGAATGAAATAAATAGGAAGTGCAGGGAAGCTAAGACGAAATGGCTGCAGGAAAAATGTGAAGACATCGAAAAAGATATGACTGTCGGAAGGACAGACTCAGCATACAGGAAAGTCAAAACAACGTTTGGTGACATTAAAAGCAACGGTGGTAACATTGAGATTGCAACGGGAATTCCACTGTTAAATGCAGAGGAGAGAGCAAATAGGTGGAAAGAATACATTGAAAGCCTCTATGAGGGTGAAGATTTGTCTGATGTGATAGAAGAAGAAACAGGAGTCGATTTAGAAGAGATAGGGGATCCAGTATTAGAATCGGAATTTAAAAGAGCTTTGGAGGACTTACGGTCAAATAAGGCAGAAGAGATAGATAAAATTCCATCAGATTTTCAAAAATCATTGGGGGAAGTGGCAACAAAACGACTATTCACGTTGGTGTGTAGAATATATGAGTCTGGCGATATACCATCTGACTTTCGGAAAAGCATCATCCACACAATTCCGAAGACGGAAAGAGCTGACATGTGCGAGAATTATCGCACAATCAGCTTAACAGCTCATGCATCGAAGCTGCTTACAAGAATAATATACGGAAGAATGGAAAAGAAAATTGAGAATGCGCTATGTGACGATCAGTTTGGCTTTAGGAAAATTAAAGGGACGAGAGAGGCAATTCTGACGTTACGGCTAATAATGGAAGCAAGGCTAAAGAAAAATCAAGACACTTTCATAGGATTTGTCGACCTGGAAAAAGCGTTCGACAATATAAAATGGTGCAAGCTGTTCGAGATTCTGAAAAAAGTAGGGGTAAGCTATAGGGAGAGACGGGTCATATACAATATGTACAACAACCAAGAGGGAATAATAAGAGTGGACGATCAAGAACGAAGTGTTCGTATTAAGAAGGGTGTAAGACAAGGCTGTAGCCTTTCGCCCCTACTCTCCAATCTGTACATCAAGGAAGCAATCATGGAAATAAAAGAAAGGTTCAGGAGTGGAATTAAAATACAAGGTGAAAGGATATCAATGATACGATTCGCTGATGACATTGCTATCCTGAGTGAAAGTGAAGACGAATTAAATGATCTGCTGAACGGAATGAGCAGTCTAATGAGTACACAGTATGGCTTGAGAGTAAATCGGAGAAAGACGAAGGTAATGAGAAGTAGTAGAAATGAGAACAGCGAGAAACTTAACATCAGAATTGATGGTCACGAAGTCAATGAAGTGAAGGAATTCTGCTGCCTAGGCAGTAAAATAACCAATGACGGACGGAGCAAGGAGGACATCAAAAGCAGACTCGCTATGGCAAAAAAGGCATTTCTGGCCAAGAGAAGTCTACTAATATCAAATACCGGCCTTAATTTGAGGAAGAAATTTCTGAGGATGTACGTCTGGCGTACAGCATTGTACGGTAGTGAAACATGGACTGTGGGAAAACCGGAACAGAAGAGAATCGAAGCATTTGAGATGTGGTGCTATAGACGAATGTTGAAAATTAGGTGGACTGATAAGGTAAGGAATGAGGAGGTTCTACGCAGAATCGGAGAGGAAAGGAATATGTAGCACTGATCGCTTTTACTAATTTCTATACTTAAAAGCAATGGAAGTTTTGCGAATAAGCATTACTTGCTTAAAAAAAAACTTTGCTTAAAACCCAAAATTTTTTGCAGTAATGCTACTGTAAATTGACATGTTGGTTACTATACACATTTATTAGTGAAAAATGAAAAAAAGTTTTATAAATGAGACCGAACAAATCCTGAAAAACACCTGTTACTCAGAACTAAGATCCCTATTGGAAATCCATAGTGAAACAATTACTGGTACAAGACCATGTGCCATCTAGTAATGTAAGTTTTAAACATTTTTTCCATGATTTCGCACTTACAATAAGTCTAGGGCAAGCAACAGAATGCTGAGAACACAATAGCTCTGAAAACGCTCTTTGTGAAAAGTGGCACAAACAGCATTTGACATTTTCACTCTTGTGTTGTTGTTGTTGTTGTTGTTGGTGGTGGTGGTGGTAGTGGTATTGTTGGCGTCTTGAACCCAAAGCAGGTTTGATGCAGCTCTCCAAGCTAGTCTTTTCTGTACAAACCTCTTCATCTATTGCAGCTGCTTACTGTTGCCAAGTCCTGATCTCCCTTAACAGTTTTTGCCCATCCCCTCCCCACTGTCAATCCTCCCAAGCTCTCCACCCACCTACATTTCCTGTCATTACCAAACTGACGAATCCTTGATGACTCAGGATATATTCTATCAAACAGTCCCTTAGTTTAGTCAAGTGGTGCCATACATCTCTTTTTCCCATAATTCGTACTGAATACCTCCTCATTAATTTTTATATCTACTCATCCAATTTACAGCATCGCATTTGAGAAGCTTCTGTTCTCTTCTTGCCTGAACCGCTTGTCGTCCACGTCTCATTTCTGTACAAGACGACATTCCAAACAAATACCTTCGCAAAAGACTGCGTAACACTTAAATGTACTCTGACAAGGCAAAACATTATGGGCATTGGCCACCGCGCCTGGTGGCGCTGTGGGCGGGCGACGCGGTGACAAAAGTATGTAAGCGTAGCAGGGGATCACCCAAGCGAAGTTATGGGCTGCAGATGGGGAAATGCGTTGAGACAAGCAACTGTGACAAAGGAAAGATTATTATTACGCATAGCCTGTGAACAAGTATGTCGAAAACGGCGAAGCTGGTCGAATTTTCACGTGCTAACGTCGTGAGCATCTACGGAAAGAAGCACAATGAAACTGCCATTTGGCCCGAAATGGTTGGACGTTCAAGACTCTTCAAAGAACGTGGGGTTCGGAGGCTTGTCTGCTCTGCCAAAAGAGCACAATGATGGTGCACGCACAAGTGCTTCGGAGCTCATCGTTCAGCGTACACTGTTCAACATTTAGTTCCGCAGCATACCATCCCTACGTGTTCACACGTTGGCCCAAAGACATCGTCAATTACGATTGCAGTGGGCACTGGACCATCGGGATTTGACTTTCGATCAATGGAAACATGTCGATCCTTCGGGTGAATCATATTTTTGCCACACTAGGTTGATGGTCGTCTCCACAAACGCCGTCATCGAGGTGAAAGACGGCTCGGAACGCGCTGCTCGTCACGGACGCAGGCTCGTGAGAGCAGTATTATGCTACGGGAGACATTCTCCTGCACTTGCTTGGAACCTCTGGAAGTAATCAAAGACGCAGCTGCGAACCACCTGTATCCCTTAATACGTGATGTCTTCCCTGACGGTGATGTCATCTTTCAGAAGTATAATTGTCCGTGCCTCGGAGCCAGAAACGTGATACAGTGGGCTGAGCAGCATTATAGTAAACTCACGTTGACGTCTCGGTGACCTAATTTGCCTGATGTAAATCCTATGGACTCCATCTGGGTCGTTATCGGGCGCCATCACCGCGTAAGAGTATCAGTGACCCATTGTTTACGCGAATTACATGACTGTGCGTAGACATCTAATGCCACATACCTCCATAAAACCTACCAACAAACTGACAGATCTCTGACACGCAGTATCTGTTGTGTCGGTAGCTGGGCCGACACCGTGAAGTTGAGATTGCTGAAAATGAACTCTAGACTAACGCTGTAGCCGATAGTGCACGCACGGCTAAAGCAGACGGGCGTGAAGTCTGGAACATGAGAACTTATAAATGAATAAGAAGAAAAGTATGTAGATGCTTATTACTTATCTTTTTATTAGTCCTTGGAATACATCTCTCTTGAATACTCGTAAGCTATAGGCACTGATACCAATGGCGCCTTGCTAGTTCATAGCCATTAACTTAGCTGATGGCTATTCTGTCTCTCGGCTAATGAGAGAGAAAGGCTTCGTACAACTGGGCGGTAGCTAGGTTCTCGTACAACTGGGCGAGTGCTCTCTCGTATCACGAGACCTGCCTTGGTGGTGGCGCTAGGTCTGCGATTACACAGTGGCGACACGCGGGTCCGACATGTACTAAATGGACCGCGGCCGATTTAAGCTACCACCTAGCAAGTGTGGTGTCTGGCGGTGACACCACAGTATCAGTGATATATATCTTTCCAAGGACGGACAAAGAAGCTATAAGTAAGTGGTTAAAATGTTATCGATCATCAGTGTGCATTCGATGTTAACAAATTTCTCTTTTTCTTGCTGTTGCCAGCCTGTATTATTTTTATATTGTGATTTCATTCGGCTAATTCTATTGCCTTTATTTTACGTTTTTTGAGTTTTATCTCATAATCTCTTCTCAACACACAATCCATTTTGTTCCAGACCTTTTCCAAGTTCTTTACCGTCTCTGAGAGACTTACAATATCATTCGCAAGGTTCCAAGTTTTATTATTTCTCCCCGAACTTTATGCCCTGATTATTTTGCTGCTTGGTTTCATTTACTACTTCCTCTGTGCGTAACGGAAAACATCGGTATTGGGCAACGAGCTTGTTTCACACCCTTCACATTCCCTTTCATGCCCTTCGACTCTTTATAACTGCATTCTGGTTTCTGTACAACTTGTAAATAAGCTTTCGGTTACTGTATTAAATCAATGCTTCCTTTGTAATGTCATGCTGTGTATTCCACTCAAGACTGTTAAAAGAAAACTCTAAATCTACAATTGCTATAATTGTAGGTTTGTCTTCCTCCATCTTTTCTTCTAAGACACGTCGTAAGGTCAGTATTACCTTGCGCGTTCCTAAATTTCTCCGGCGCCCAAATTGATCTTCCCCGAGGTCGGTTTCTGCTAGTTTTTCCATTTTTCTGCAGATAATTTCTGTCAGTATCGTACAACCTTGAGTTCTTAAACTGATAGGTAACATTCACACCTGTCTGCACCTTCCTTCTTTGGAATAGGAATTGTTACACTCTTTTTCGCCTCTGTCATACATCTTACACTCCAGGTGAAATAGTTTTTTATGGCTTGCTCGGCCAAGGATCTCAATAATTCTGGGAGAATATCATCTACTCCATGGATCTTGCTTCGACTTAAGCCCTTCAGTGCTCCGTCAAATGCCTTACCCAGTGTATCTCCGATCTAACTTCAATCTGTCCATTCCTGTTTATACATTACCGGTAAAAAATATCGCAACACCAACAAATAATTTATGTAGAATAATGAAATTTGGGGAATACACTTGCCTAGGGAACATACTGAAGCGATTAACATTGCAACATCACAGGTTAATGTAGGCGCGAGATAAGCCATTGCAAATCTGAAATACTGATACATTAATAACCGGTGTAACCGCCAAAATGTTGAATGCAAGCATACAAACTTGCTTGCATTGTGTTGTGCTTGTGCCAGACTTCAGTTTGTGGGATGGAGCTCCATAACTGTGGCAAATGGCTCTGAGCACTATGGGACTCAACTGCTGTGGTCATAAGTCCCCTAGAACTTAGAACTACTTAAACCTAACTAACCTAAGGACATCACACACATCCATTCCCGAGGCAGGTCGTGCCTCGCTGTCGTGAGGTCGTGCGGTTCCAGACTGTAGCGCCTTTAACCGCTCGGCCACTCCGGCCGGCTAACTGTGGCACTTGGTCGGTCAACACAGGGGACGATTAATGGTGGTTGTGGATGACGCTGGAGTTGGCGTCCGATGATGTCGCATACGTGCTCGATTGGAGACAGACCTGGTGATCGAGGAGGCCAAGGCAACATGTCGACACTCTGTAGAGCATGGTGGGCTACAACAGCAGTATGCGGGCGAGCGTTATCCTGTTGGAAAACACCCTTGGAATGCTGTTCATGAATCGCAGCACAACAGGTCGAATCACCAAACTGAAATACAAATTTCCAGTCAGGATGCGTGGGGTGACAACGAGAGTGTTCCTGCTGTCATACGAAATCACATCTCAACCATAAGTCCAGGTGTGCGTCCAGTGTCTCTTGCACACACAGGTTGGTTGCAGGCCCTCAGATGTCCTCTTTCTAATCACCACATGGCCATCACTGGCACCGAGGTAGGACCAGTTTTCATTAGAAATCACGACAGACCTCCACTTCGCCGTCCAATGAGCTCTCTCCTGACACCAATGAAGTTGCAAACGGTGGTGGTTCGGGGTCAGTGGAACGCACGAAACAGGGCTTCTGGCTCGGAGCTCTCCTTGAAATAACCGATTTGTAACAGTTCGTTGTGTCACTGTTGTCGCAACCGCTGCTCACATTGCTGCTGCAGATGCAGTACGATGCGCCGAGCACAATAGTTTTCCCTCTCGGTAGTGTCACGTGGTCGTCAGGAGCCCAATCTTCTTGCAAGCGTAAATTCTCGTCAACATCCGGCTTCTTGTAGCCCTATCACACGACGTCGTTCCAACGCAGTGACGTGTTGATAAGGGTGTCTTTGTCGCCTTAAAAGCATTCTCGACTAACATCAATTCACCACGTCCAGTCTCAAAGGTAACTAATGCTCACCACCGTTACAGTGTGTATTTTATGCAAAACTGATCTTCATCCTGATACTGGCGCTACTAGCGCCACTCTTGTGCGACTGTCGCGAAATTTGAATATACCTCATCTTTCAGATGGAGATACATACCTACCAATGCTCATTCAAGCCTCTCCCTCCTTCACTACTTTATCTCTCAAAGTTACCCAGTCGTCTTCTATTGTACTGTTTACCTTTGTTTCAGTCAGTCATTGCCTAACGGCCGCGTTAAAAATTTCGACTACCTGTGGTTCTTTCAATTTATTCGTCTCCCATCTACTTTATTTCCTGTCTTCTTGTAATTTTGGTCAGTTTTAATCTGCAGTTCATAAACAGAAATTTAGGGTCTTAGTTCACACCTGTTCTTGGACACGTCTTATAGTTTAAAATTTTGTTTCTGCGCCTGTGTCTTACCATTATAAAATCAATCTGAAACCTTCCAGTGATTCCAGTTCTCTTCCCCGTATAAAACTTTCTCCTATGATTCTAAACCAGGTGTTAACAATGACTACATTGTGCTTTTTTGCAAAATGCTACCAAGTGGCTTCCTCTTTGATTACTTTATGGTTGCTGGGTTCGTGTCTTGGCTATGATAATGTGTTCACAGTTTCCGTTTCGTCGTAATTTACCCACATTTTCATTTTCTTATCCGTTATTGGACCCTGTATTATTTTCTGTTGACAATTATGTGTTCACGTGGAGAGAAGTCCTGTTCTTTCTCCCACCGCACTCACAAATTTTCACTATATCTAACTTCAACGGGTCCATTCCCGCTTGAAAATTCTCAAACCTACATACCGGATTAAGTTATCAAACGTTCCACGATCCGATCCGTGAAATGGATGATCTGCTTTTCCTTATGAAAACATACTTCTGAATAATCCCCTCTTGGGGATCCGAATGGAGAACTATTTTTACCTCCGAAATATTTTGCCCATGAGGATGCCACCTTACAGCCTACGGTGGAGCTGCATGCCCTCGTCCGCAGCTCGTGGTAGTGCGGTAGCGTTCTCGCTTCCCGCGCCCGGGTTCCCGGGTTCGATTCCCGGCGGGGTCAGGGATTTTCTCTGCCTCGTGACGACTGGGTGTTGTGTGATGTCCTTAGGTTAGTTAGGTTTAAGTAGTTCTAAGTTCTAGGGGACTGATGATCATAGATGTTAAGTTCCATAGTGCTCAGAGCCATTTGAACCATTTTTGCATGCCCTCTGGAAATATAAATACTTCAGTTTCTCCTTGCTCTCAGCCGTTCACAGCATCAGCACAATTCAAGGTCATACTGGCTAACTCTAGAAGCCAGATCAGTCTACCCTCCATAGTGTTCTCTTACAACTACTGAAAAAGTTGCTGCCTCTTCAGGAACTACACGTTAGGCTGGCCTCTCCACAGTTAGGCCTCGGTTGGGTTGCGCCTACGATTCAATTATGTGTATCCTTGTGGCATGGTAACCAGCCCACCTTGACAAGGTCATGGATCCTGAGGGACATAAACCATTTACAGGTCAAAGTGCGTAATATCTTACTAATGAGTCAAGTTTTTGACAGGTTCGTTTTAGGGATACTTTGGATTTACTGAAATAAATTTTCGTCATAAAGTTAAACAGGTATTGTAATTCGTTGTAACAGAACAGTTTACATTTCATAGCGTTTTTCGTTGGTGTATTGAAAATTAGAGATAAAAATAAGATGGAAATTAGTCACCGATTAAAATATCCTCACACATTACCTACAACATTCCGACAATGCTTGGGGAGTTTTCGGTAATACGCCTATAGAAATCTACTAGTTTAGAGTTAAAGATGTCATCAAGCAATGTTTGAAGCACATTTTCGCCTGAAAGGCAATTTTCCTGATGGTCGCTCGATAAGGAGCAAACAAGGTAAATATTTGGGAACCCAAGTTAAGGAGAAGAAGTAAAGTGAGGGAGGACCTCTCAACGAAACTGTTGGATAGCTGTTTTTATGATCTCTGCAGTGACCAAAACCTACTGTAGTCATCTTAGTAAGTTTCCTACCATGCGACCGAAAATTCTTTCATTTTTTGACAGCAAGTGCTACCTGCGATGGACACATGCCTGGAAATTTTGGAAATTTGTGGTAATATCTTATGGGACCAAACTACTGAGGTCATCGGTCCCTAAGCTTACAGCAGCCATCTACGCTGACCGCTCAGCTACGGAGGCGGACCCCGGCGATGCTATAGTGTCGGTAAATGTCTGTCAGAGTGAGTTAAGAAAATACGAGGAAGCCAAGTGGCGACGTTGTGGTCTAGCGCGCGTGAGTCGGGGAAACGAATAGGCCTACGGTGAGAGATGAACGGCCGCAAGCCCCTTCTACTTTATTGCGCACCACAGCGGTTCGCCGGCCTAAGAACGGCTGTAGAGCTCAAGGCCCTCAGCTGACTATTATCTCCATGCTACTACAAGAATTCAAATAACGGAACGATTTTCCTTTGATCTGCATGCGATTCATGTAATAGGACTGCAGTTTGCACGCGTAGTGAGATAAACGTTTGATAGAGAAAAAATGAATTACACAAGTATTTCGTATTCTGTATACTATCTTCTAGTTATGAGGTGAAGAAACCCTCATTTCAGTATCTGTACAATGAACTCAATGTAATGGTGAGAAGCTTAATTCGTACAGGGTCACTGAGCTGACAAACTCGTCGTTACATTTTCAAAAAGAATATATTTTTTTTTTATAAATTCTTCGTTGGTGGATCACATCAGTTTCCGATGAAAATACGTAATGGATCTAGCACAGATAATACAGTATATGTTCTAATGGAAGTCTCGTATGTTTTAACTATGAAGTCAGAATAATTGTAGTAGCCTCTTCCCTCTCCAAAGACAAGCGTTTATATTTGACAGATTGAAATCCGAAACAAAATAAACTGTGCTACGTTATAGATGACTGGTTGTTTGTATCTGATTGGAAGTAACGTTGAATCTTAAGTACTGACTATAACCACAAGATCATTACTTCTTTTATAACGTTCAAGATGTATCTCTGTTCTTCAGCACATTCTTATACACAAATCCAACGTTACTGCTGAGAATGAGTCCGGGTCTGAAGATTGAAATCCGAAACAAAATAAAATGTGCTACGTTATAGATGACTGGTTGTTTGTATCTGATTTGAAGTAACGTTGAATCTTAAATACTGACTAGAACCACAAGATCATTACTTCTTTTATAACGTCCAAGATGTATCTCTGTTCTTCAGCACATTCTTATACACAAATCCAACGTTACTGCTGAGAACGAGACCCGGTCTGTTGTCAGAGGGGTTTCTCAAGAATCAGTTCGTGTATTAGAAACATTCTTAATGCTTTACTCAGTGGTAAAGTGCCAGACTACGAATCAGAAGTCCTCTCTGGTTCGATCCATGACCAGACCTAGAATTTTGATCTTCCCTTATCGGTTCTTTCACCTCTAGCAGTGTCTGTTAATGTGAAAATGTCGAGTTGCACCGTCATTTGGAGTCCACAGTAAACTGTAGATTCTCCTACAATTGGCTGACTAAGTCGGTTGAAAGGTCAGAGGAAGGCAACGGCATACATCCTCTATATGGTCATGCTTAGTAAAGCAGTGTAGTGTTCAAACCAACCTTTGGTTTGATGACGGTTTATTTTTACATTTAACCCATCAATTTTAGTAATTTCATTAGTTATAACACATATACCACAGTTCAGTGGGAGACACCGAGAAAAGTTGAGTCAGCTAGACGGAAAGGTTTTTTTTCTTCGCTCTCAATGACATCGCTCCTTCCCGAAATTTTAGTGCTGTGTCTTAAGCTTATACATCCAGTGTAGGTGACTGTGATGAGTGTATGTAGAATTTAGTGTCCTGGATGGTGATGATGTGTTGAGAAAGAGGAGATAGGATGAAACCCAGTGCCGGAACACAACCTACAGAAACGCTCTAACAGACAGAGTGAGCAGCAAACTGCAACTGCTTGCTAATGACGCTGTAGTGTACGGGAGAGTGTCGTCTTTGAGTAACTGTAGGAGGATACAGGATGACTCAGACAGAATTTCTGTTTGATGTGATGAATGGGAATTTTCTCTAATTGTAGGAAAATGTAAGTTAATGCAGATGAGTAGGTGAAACAAAATCTGTAATGTTCAAATACAGTATTATTGGTGTGCTGCTTGGCGCAATCACTTCGATTAAATATCTAGACGTGACGTAGCAAAGCGATATGAAATTGAACGAGCACATAAGGTCGGTAGTAAGTAAGGCGAATGGTCGACTTCAGTTTTTTAGGGAGACTTCAAGCAAGGAGTAGCTCATCTATAAAGGAGACCGCGTACAGGACACTTGCGTGACCCATTCTCGAGTACTGTTTGAGTGCTCTCAATCACCACCAGGCCGAATTAAATGAAGACATCGAAGAAATTCAGACGCGTAATCCTAGATTTTACCGGTAGGTTCGATCAGTACGCGAGTGCACTGCAAATGCTCCCTCAACTCAAATGGTAATCCTTGTTGGGAAGACGACATTATTTTCACAAAATGAGAAAGTTCAGAGTCCCAGCATTTGCGTCTAGCTTCAGAGCGACTCTACTACCATCAACGAGAGTAAAAACCGCGAAGGCAGGGTAAGAGGAAATAGAACAGGAAAGGAATGTCTAGCAGTAGCACGAGATACCCTCCACCACGCACAGTATGGTAACTTGAGGAATATGTATGTAGATGTAGATGTGGATGTACTCCTCTCGAATAACATCAAGGCGGTCGCCACACTTAACGTCCCCATCCGGCAAAAGGATCAGCGTCAACAGTGTCACATATCCCCAACCGGAAATGTTTGGAACTAAACCCAGGACATGAGCACAAAGTATGGTGAGCAGGAACTGTACACCACAAACTCTCCTCCCTTGCTGGTCAAATCAACCAGCAGAATTCGAACCTGCTACCTCAGAATCGAATACAACATGGTGCGTTAGCGACCTCGACTACTTAAGCGGGAAGTACCGTTGCGTATTAAATGTCTTGCACAATCATATACAGACGATCGAAAATTACTTGTTAAGATGTGTGTGTATAACGCACAGAGAAGGGTGTCCTCCACAGTCAGTTTATCGTGAAGAGACGTGTTTTTTTCCCAATAACTGTATGGAATTGGCTTTCTGGGGAAGGTACACTACTCGTAAAATACATGAGCTAGAGTTTCCAGGCAGGCATAAATGGCCCAAGTTTTCCAATACCACAAGCGGAAGCTTTTCTGGTCGTCAGGTTCTAAATAGTGGTAAAGACAGACCCTGACAAAAAGTATCACGGCAAAGCGGAAACAAAGGACTTTTCATGTAGATTTCTGATTTTCAAAATCATGTATTGTGGTTAAACACAAACGAATATTATTTCTCCGTGGCACCGCTATGTTCCGTTACAGGGCTAATAGCAAGCTGGAGAGGGTTCAGATACGTTTACTAAATTGGAACTGCAACTTTTTCTAGCGTTTGATCTATTTCCTTTCGCTGAGGCAACTTTCATTAAGATCGATGAAATCAGCGGACCAGCAGTTTACTGAATATGTTTCGTTGTGTGTCATGTAGGAGGACTGACATAATGAAGTACTAATACTGCAGATCTGTGTTAGATCTGCTTACTAAATATGTGCTGTTAGTGGTGGTCCTCTTCAAAGTACGGCCCGTTTGAGTGTAGAAATGGCTGCGCTTGTTCCTTCCCTAGCTCAAAACAGTTCTTCATGTCGGTTTCCGTGAGGCTCCGCAAGGGCTCTTCCGGTTTTTTGCCTCCCAACGGAGCGGAAGAACACATCTGTAGTAAAATGATCGTCCACTGTTGCTAAGATGATAAATTTTGCGATTTTGATGAAAGTTGCTAAATCGTAATCACACAATCCAAAAAGAGTCGCGTCTTCGTATGCACTGACAAATTGTTCCTTACTACTGCCAGCAGTATAGCTTTTTTTTCCAGAACTCGTACGGTAAGATAAGAAACTTGTAAAACATCTACGAGACTCAAAACTAAACACTTAATTAAACCATTTTATTCTCCATTACCATTTCTGGTTTCCAACTGAGTCATTTCTTTTCAATTATCGTATGAATGATGGCTCGGGAACTTTGCAGAATATGTGATTGAGATAAATAGTGCAATCAGCGACCATTTTCGTTAAATATAGTTTTATCTTTTAACTGCAAATCAGCGGACCAGCAGTTTACTGAAGGTGTTTCGTTGTGTGTCGTGTAGGAGGACTGACATAATGAAGTACTAATACTCCAGATCTGTGTTAGATCTGCTTACTAAATGTGTGCTGTTAGTGGTGGTCCCCTTCAAAGTACGGCCCGCTTGGGTGTAGAAAAGGCTGCGCTTGTTCCTTCCCTAGCTCAAAACAGTTTTATCTTTTAGCTGCAAATCAGCGGACCAGCAGTTTACTGAAGATGTTTCGTTGTGTGTCATGTAGGAGTTTTATCTTTTAACTGCAAGCCCTTCACATTCATTTTTACATGTGAACTCGTTCTCACATGGGCCTACTGTGCCAATTTCATGTTCTTGTGTGAGTGACTCTCGGGGTGGATGGCGGGGAAGGGAAGTCCTAGAGGAATGGCGAAGAATAATTGTGTTCTTATAAGGTCATAAGGCTTCCGTTGTCATCTGCATCAGACATGTATCTGGGAAGACGTAAATACGTCTATCTCTGACGATTCTGTGTGTTCGTCTGTAATTCACACTCCGAGTTAAAATATGGGTTCGTTTCTAACTGGATGGGTGAACTAATTCTTAGGAAGGAGGAATTCAACGGTATGCTACCTTCAATAAGACCATATGTATTAAAATCCCTGTGATGTTCAAAACAACTTTCGAGTTGGCAACAAGGTTACTATCTTTTAAAAAAGACCAACATAGCCGCGAATGACAAGATCACACTACCTGGAGGACTCACGAAACTCAGCCGAATATTTGTTCTAGATACGCCTGTCTAACCACAGTTTAATATAAGTTTTAACACTAATTTACTGCAACAAAACGTATGAATTTCTTTAATTACAACAGTCTAGAATATCCTAAAACTAAGATGATTCGTTTGTGCACACTTTGTAAAATATTCTACCATTGTAAGAAAATGCTCTGTTCGGTGAGGAAACAGTGATCACCGCTGTATAGAAGAATCAGCGCATCTCGTTCACGAGAGAGCACGGAGGTGGTATGTAAGTACTGCCGAGCTTCCATCCAAACCATTGATCCGACTTTGTACACAGAGAGTGTAGGAAGCGAATAATCTAAGCGACTTTAGTGAAGGACAAGTTACGAACTGCCCTGCTGACTTGGTATGAATGTAACGGGAAAAAGCCGGAGCTACAGGCACAAAAATGAGGCCATTAACAATTTCCATAAATGAACGAATGTCGACAAAACTGTTAGTACGACAGCGTATTGTACGGACATTTATGCATTACCCAAGAACGTTGACTTCGAACGACAATCGTTCTTGGAATTCGAAGTAGGTGGAAATATGAGACACATTTAACAACGAGGTACACTGCGAGGAAATACCCAAGTACCACGGCACACGGCGTAATCGTACAATGTTGCGGAGCTGGCTCATAATCGTTGACATCATCATCGTAACTTAACCGTGTTAAGCAAACACTACAGTTGCCTAAATGGACCATCCTACAACAAAGGTAACGAAGGACGTGCGTGATTCAGTAAATCACGGTTCCTGAATTGTCACGTGTATCTTCACATCACGGGAATGCCAATTTGATACATGCAAATTGAGACGTACGCAGCCGGTGGTGCTTGTACTATACTGCGTAGTTGTGCAACTGGTCCTTTGGAGTTGGCGTGTTATACAAGACACCATAAGTCTGTTAACTACTTAAATTCTTTTACATCTCCGTTGCTGTTTTCCCCGTTAGACATATACAGCAGTACAGAAAAACTATACAGGATGGTCAACAACAGTCTGAAAAGGTGGTAAGGGTGCTGCAGTGTAGGTTGTGCTGAGAAATAATTCTCAATAAAAAATTTGGCACATTTTGCCATTTCCGAGTTAATTAGCATTGAAGTTAAACAAGCAGTACGTTGCGCGGAAAAATTCAAGCGGCAGTCAGCGATGGTGTCACCGAACGTGTTCTTCGTTCCGTTTCCTAAAACCGAATAAGAGAGCGATACAAAAACGGGATGTGGGACGACAGTAAGGATCGAATCCGAGCTAAAGGCTGAATAATCTTGTAAGCTATCATCTACGCTATGAGACAATTGACCTAATTGTAACCGGTGGGCCGCTTGAAATTGCGCGCACAACGGTGTAATTGACTAACTTCAATGCTAATTAACTCGGAAACGACGCACTGTATCAAATTTTTTCTTAAACATTATTTCCCAGCACAGCATACCCTGGAAAACACTTAAAGGCTTTTCAAACTGTTATCCACCACCCTGTATACATTCCGATAGTAGTAAATTGTTTGTGTGTGTGTGTGTGTGTGTGTGTGTGTGTGAGTGTGTGTGTGTGTGTGTTTGTGAGTGAGTCCATCTTAGACTACAAGGAAGAGAAACAGTGTAGCTACAGAAACAATATGCTGCTTAGTTACTTTCTGGATTTCAGTAAGGCATTATGACTCAGTAATAGTAGTTGCTGAAGTAAAATCAAGGTGGTGACAATAGTAGTAGCGTATTTTTATACCCGCTAAAGTTGTATTGTTTGTCATTTTAGTAGTAGTCTATGCTCTTGTACTAATCGCAGTAGGTGATATAGCTGATATACACTCCTGGAAATGGAAAAAAGAACACATTGACACCGGTGTGTCAGACCCACCATACTTGCTCCGGACACTGCGAGAGGGCTGTACAAGCAATGATCACACGCACGGCACAGCGGACACACCAGGAACCGCGGTGTTGGCCGTCGAATGGCGCTAGCTGCGCAGCATTTGTGCACCGCCGCCGTCAGTGTCAGCCAGTTTGCCGTGGCATACGGAGCTCCATCGCAGTCTTTAACACTGGTAGCATGCCGCGACAGCGTGGACGTGAACCGTATGTGCAGTTGACGGACTTTGAGCGGGGGCGTATAGTGGGCATGTGGGAGGCCGGGTGGACGTACCGCCGAATTGCTCAACACGTGGGGCGTGAGGTCTCCACAGTACATCGATGTTGTCGCCAGTGGTCGGCGGAAGGTGCACGTGCCCGTCGACCTGGGACCGGACCGCAGCGACGCACGGATGCACGCCAAGACCGTAGGATCCTACGCAGTGCCGTAGGGGACCGCACTGCCACTTCCCAGCAAATTAGGGACACTGTTGCTCCTGGGGTATCGGCGAGGACCATTCGCAACCGTCTCCATGAAGCTGGGCTACGGTCCCGCACACCGTTAGGCCGTCTTCCGCTCACGCCCCAACATCGTGCAGCCCGCCTCCAGTGGTGTCGCGACAGGCGTGAATGGAGGGACGAGTGGAGACGTGTCGTCTTCAGTGATGAGAGTCGCTTCTGCCTTGGTGCCAATGATGGTCGTATGCGTGTTTGGCGCCGTGCAGGTGAGCGCCACAATCAGGACTGCACACAGGGCCAACACCCGGCATCATGGTGTGGGGAGCGATCTCCTACACTGGCCGTACACCACTGGTGATCGTCGAGGGGACACTGAATAGTGCACGGTACATCCAAACCGTCATCGAACCCATCGTTCTACCATTCCTAGACCGGCAAGCGAACTTGCTGTCCCAACAGGACAATGCACGTCCGTATGTATCCCGTGCCACCCAACGTGCTCTAGAAGGTGTAAGTCAACTACCCTGGCCAGCAAGATCTCCGGATCTGTCCCCCATTGAGCATGTTTGGGACTGGATGAAGCGTCGTCTCACGCGGTCTGCACGTCCAGCACGAACGCTGGTCCAACTGAGGCGCCAGGTGGAAATGGCATGGCAAGCCGTTCCACAGGACTACATCCAGCATCTCTACGATCGTCTCCATGGGAGAATAGCAGCCTGCATTGCTGCGAAAGGTGGATATACACTGTACTAGTGCCGACATTGTGCATGCTCTGTTGCCTGTGTCTATGTGCCTGTGGTTCTGTCAGTGTGATCATGTGATGTATGTGACTCCAGGAATGTGTCAATAAAGTTTCCCCTTCCTGGGACAATGAATTCACGGTGTTCTTATTTCAATTTCCAGGAGTGTACATAACTGTATAATTAGTCAAAGCAGACTGAAATAACGACAATCTATGGTTCTTTTTCTGACACATCAAAGGATCACGCAACGGACAGTGGAAAATGGTGCCATAGGAAGACTAGGTGTAGAGTAGCGTATAGGCAGCCATCTAAATGTTAGAGCGATGGTAGTAGGAACAAATAAAGATAAGGAAAAGTAGTGTGATGGACTCTGTAAACTTATTTCTATAATCAGAATAGAAAAAGGCAAAAAGAAGTAGATTATCTTAAAGATTTACATTCATGTAATTTTATTTGCAACGGTCCATTTCTATCATCAAGAAAGAGGACTAAGATAAATAAAACTAATAAGTCACAGTTTTTTGACACAGATCAATAAAGTCACGGTGCACCGGCCAAATATGGTGTAGGGCGCCCACGAGCGCGCGGATGTGCCGCAACACGAAGTGCCATGGGCTCGACTAATGTCTGAAGTAGTGCTGGACGGAACTGACACCATGAATCCTGCAGAGCTGTCCATAAATCCGTAAGAGTACGAGGGGGTGGAGATCTCTTCTGAATAGGACGTTGCAAGGCATCACGGATATGCCCAATAATGTTCATGTCTGGGTGGTTTGGTGGCCAGCGGAAGAGTGTTCATGGAGTCACTTTGTAGCAATTCTGGACGTGTAGTGTGTCGCATTGTCCTGCTGGGATTGCCCAAGTCCGTCGGAATTAGCAATGGACATGAACGGATGCAGGTGATAAGACAGGATGCTTAGGTACGTGTCACCTGCCAGAGTCGTATCTAGACGTATCATGGGACACATATTACTCCAACTATGCGCGCCCCACACCCTTACAGCGTCTCCACCAGCTTGAACGGTCCTTTGCTGACATTCATGGTCCATGGATTCATGGGGTTGTTTTCATACCCGTACACGTCCATCCTCTCGATACAATTTCAAACGAGACTCGTCCGACCAGGCAACATGTTTCCAGTCATCAACAGTCCAATGTTGGTGTTGACGGGACCAGGCGAGGTGTAAAGCTATCTGTCACGCAATCATCAAGGATACACGAGTGGGCCTTCTGTTGCGAGAGCCCATATCGATAATGTTTCATTGAATGGTTGACACTTGTTGTTGATGGCTCAGCATTGAAATCTGCAGGAATTTGCGGAAGGGTTGCACTTCTGTCACGTTGAACGATTCTCTTCAGTCGTCATTGGTCCCGTTCTATCAGGATGTTTTGTTTTTCCGGCGGCAGCGATGTCGGAGATTTGAAGTTTTACCAGATTCTTGATATTCACGGTACACTCGTGAAACGGTCGTACGGGAAAATCTCAACTTCATCGTTACCTCGGAGATGTTGTGTCTCATCGCTCGTCCGCCGACTATAAGACTACGTTCAAACTCATTTAAATCCTGATAGTCTGCTTTTGAAGCAGCTGTAACAGATCTAACAACTGCACCAGACCGCAGGGCCGTATTCTGCCTGTTTGCATATCTACGTGTTTGAATACGCATGCCTATACCAGTTCCTTTGGCGCTTCAGTGTATATTCCACACATCATGTGGAAGAAGCAACACTGAATTTAGTTTGATAATGCCGAAGGGGGCGAAGATATTTAATTCCTAAATTATTGAATAAAATATTTATTTTAAGATAAAACAAGGGCCTATGCAGGAAAATTATTTCCTTCAAGAAATCCACAGCGGTAGGAGACGTGTACACATTGAAGATTATAGAATAACTGCGCGTATAGCACGTCTCACTTAATGGCGTCACAGTGAGCTCAATAAGTGTGAGATCAGGTGCCCCGGTACGTTTAGTAGACTGTCCTTCAACCATGGCGATACAATTCGGGAGCAACTGGATGGCTCTGAGCACTATGGGACTTAACAGCTATGGTCATCAGTCCCCTAGAACTTAGAACTACTTAAACCTAACTAACCTAAGGACAGCACACAACACCCAGTCATCACGAGGCAGAGAAAATCCCTGACCCCGCCGGGAATCGAACCCGGGAACCCGGGCGCGGAAACGAGAACGCTACCGCACGACCACGAGCTGCGGACAGCAACTGGATGGTTCACTGTCAGCAGGGTGCGCTAGGCGAAGCACTTAATCAGACAGTATTTTGGCGTATCGATGAGTTGGAACCATTTAATCTCATGTCAAAATGCCACAAACGAGAATACCTCCACCATCAACCTGGATGGTGTCCGAGGCAAGCGGCATGCACCGTATCACTTGGTACCCGCTCCCTCCTGTGAATATGTACCCTAATTCATCAGCCTGGATTAGCTTTTTCCTTGCTTTCGACACTATAAAAGGACGTGACTTGGATGAGAAAAGCTGCTTATATGAAGGTTAGCGCCTGTGCGTAACAGCTGATACGCAACGAGAGGAAGTTGGCTGAAAATGTGAGAATTACATTAAAATTCGTATTATGACCGGGTTGCCAGGACTGTGAGCACTGCTGCGTGGAGTGGCCGCGTGGTTTGAGGCGCCATGTCACGGATTGCGCGGCCCCTTGCACCGGAGGTTCGAGTCCTCCCTCGGACGTGGGTGCATGTGTTGTTCTTAGCATAAGTTAGTTTAAATAGTGTGTAAGCCTAGGGATCGATGACTTCAGCAGTTTGGTCCCTTAGGAATTCACACACATTTGAATATTTTGAACTGTGAACACTCCAATGAAACATGTGATTTGATACATTAAAGTTTATTACATTAACATTAATAACGACTTTAGAAAATCGTCTGCATAGCGTTTCAAATGTCAGGACGTCTAACTACGCAGCTAGTTTTAACATATGACTCATAGTAATTCTGTTCCTAAATATTTCACGGTAGTAACTGAAACATATATGTTTCTTAAGTTTTGCGTCCAGGGGAGAGTTTCAAAACGGCTTCCATATACCAAGGCGGCATAACACTCTAACTTCCTCAGTCCGCCGAGTCTGCGTGAGAAGTTACCAGGTCTCCGCTAGCTGTGAACTTTACGACTCCCAGGGATGTGCGACAAAAAGATGGGCACGCGTTACGTTCTGCAAAGTCAGCACTTCCTAAGAAGTGACAGCCAATCACAGGGTGACCATTCCGTCACTCTGTCTTTTTGCTGTTACTTTTTAATATTTACTTATACTAAACTCTAGTTTTATAATCCCAGTCAGACTTTTCTCCATTATAAGTTACTATTTCACTGCTGTGGACACTAGTTTCAGTTATTGTTGTGTTTTTCTAATTATCTCTGTTCTGTGAATTTTAGCGACAGTATTTGGCGCTCAGTCGTTGCTAGCCACCACCTCCGAGGACCGTTAGATTTCATTGCTGCTCGAGGCAACCCACCTGTTCTGGCGTTCAGAATGGTCATTTCCGACTAACTGCAATGTCTTTGATCTCCATGCCGCATCACTAGCCCAGTCCCGTTCAGAAAATCCATCGCACAGACTCAAAGTGCCTAGCTTCTTTAATTTATTCTAATTGCTGGACGAGAGGATTGTGCCACTACAGCACCCAGCATCGGTGTTCCTACACTAATGCTAGCCTATATAGTGAGCGGAGGCTTATGTGTGGGGCGATGGCGACGCTGATTGACAATGGTATGGCTGTTGTTGTCCAGAACTGAGTGATATGCTGCTCATGGCCATCTGTCAATAGTCCGAATAGTCGACAGCGTCATGTGTTGCTACTCGTGACAGTCGGGTGATGGCAGACCCTCGAAACTGAAGCAAGTTCAATGCCTGAACCACCTAGGAGATGGAGTGTCTCGTGCTTCGCACAGTCACGATTTGGCAGCAGTCAGGTGCCCTGATATCACGCGACTTGCAAATCGTGCGCGCGACTGTCACGCGGCAGACAGTAAAAAGGTCTGACGTCATCCGATTCACGCAACACGTAGAAGCGACAAGAGCGCTCTGTTTGCGGCAAAGCAGCAATCTCTAATTCAGTTAGTTTAGGAGTAACTTATATGACTGTTTCTGTTCTAGACACTGGTGTTTTGCTTGTACGACCTGGAGCAAATCTTTCTAGTTCCTTCCTTTTTGTGAGTGTTAATACGCTGTCGCCCGAGCACGGCGGTACCAACAGAGAGGTTTTAATATTCAAGTAACACTGACCGAAATTCTGAAGGACACTTGTAGTTGCAACGAAGCCGCGCCACCAACCTGTGAACATGTCAACTTTGATCCTTCGCGTAAGAATTGGCGACCTTCGAGTGTGTTAGTCTCTCGTGCGTACGCCGAACCGTTTGCGCTGCTGTATCGTAAACATCATTTTTCTTTATGGACAACGTACGACAACGTCCATTGTGTCAACTCGTAGTACGTCACCAGCCTTTCCTTCAGATCTCTGTAGCTGTCCGGCAGTTGACACAAACTTTCAGCAAATCGGAGATCATATACATTTCTTAGTGATGTGTCTATGTCAAACGCTAAGGAATTAGACTCGTTGTCATTGATACTGTCTCTACGTACACATCTATATACATACTCCGCAAGCCACCGTATGGTGCATGGCGGAGGGCACCCTTTACCACTACTAATCATTTCCTTTCCTGTACCACTCACAAACAGAGCGAGGGAAGAAAAGACTGTCATTGACTGTCATTAAGCATCTGTACGAGCCGTAATTTCTCTCATTATACACTCCTGGAAATGGAAAAAAGAACACAATGACACCGGTGTGTCAGACCCACCATACTTGCTCCGGACACTGCGAGAGGGCTGTACAAGCAATGATCACACGCACGGCACAGCGGACACACCAGGAATCGCGGTGTTGGCCGTCGAATGGCGCTAGCTGCGCAGCATTTGTGCACCGCCGCCGTCAGTGTCAGCCAGTTTGCCGTGGCATACGGAGCTCCATCGCAGTCTTTAACACTGGTAGCATGCCGCGACAGCGTGGACGTGAACCGTATGTGCAGTTGACGGACTTTGAGCGAGGGCGTATAGTGGGCATGCGGGAGGCCGGGTGGACGTACCGCCGAATTGCTCAACACGTGGGGCGTGAGGTCTCCACAGTACATCGATGTTGTCGCCAGTGGTCGGCGGAAGGTGCACGTGCCCGTCGACCTGGGACCGGACCGCAGCGACGCACGGATGCACGCCAAGACCGTAGGATCCTACGCAGTGCCGTAGGGGACCGCACCGCCACTTCCCAGCAAATTAGGGACACTGTTGCTCCTGGGGTATCGGCGAGGACCATTCGCAACCGTCTCCATGAAGCTGGGCTACGGTCCCGCACACCGTTAGGCCGTCTTCCGCTCACGCCCCAACATCGTGCAGCCCGCCTCCAGTGGTGTCGCAACAGGCGTGAATGGAGGGACGAATGGAGACGTGTCGTCTTCAGCGATGAGAGTCGGTTCTGCCTTGGTGCCAATGATGGTCGTATGCGTGTTTGGCGCCGTGCAAGTGAGCGCCACAATCAGGACTGCATACGACCGAAGCACACAGGGCCAACACCCGGCATCACGGTGTGGGGAGCGATCTCCTACACTGGCCGTACACCACTGGTGATCGTCGAGGGGACACTGAATAGTGCACGGTACATTCAAACCGTCATCGAACCCATCGTTCTACCATTCCTAGACCGGCAAGGGAACTTGGTGTTCCAACAGGACAATGCACGTGCGCATGTATCCCGTGCCACCCAACGTGCTCTAGAAGGTGTACGTCAACTACCCTGGCCAGCAAGATCTCCGGATCTGTCCCCCATTGAGCATGTTTGGGACTGGATGAAGCGTCGTCTCACGCGGTCTGCACGTCCAGCACGAACGCTGGTCCAACTGAGGCGCCAGGTGGAAATGGCATGGCAAGCCGTTCCACAGGACTACATCCAGCATCTCTACGATCGTCTCCATGGGAGAATAGCAGCCTGCATTGCTGCGAAAGGTGGATATACACTGTACTAGTGCCGACATTGTGCATGCTCTGTTGCCTGTGTCTATGTGCCTGTGGTTCTGTCAGTGTGATCATGTGATGTATCTGACCCCAGGAATGTGTCAATAAAGTTTCCCGTTCCTGGGACAATGAATTCACGGTGTTCTTATTTCAATTTCCAGGAGTGTATCTTCGTGATTCGCATGCGAAATATACGTTGGCGGCAGTCAACCTCAAATGTTGGTCCTCTGAACTTTCTCAACAGAGCTTTTCGAAAAGAGCGTCGTCTTCCCTCTAGTGATTCCAATTTGAGTTCCCGAAGCACCTTCCGTGTTGTTCGAGCCTTCCGGTAGCAAATCTGGATTCCTTCGATGTCTTCCTTTCATTCGACCTGCTGCAAATTTCAAACACTTTAACAGTGCTCAAAAATGGGTCGCAATAGTGTCCTATATGTGGACTCGTTTTCAGATGAAACACATTTCCCTGAAATTCCAGATACTTGTACTTTCGTTAACAGTCGGAATTGTGGCACCTTGCCTGTCTGTTAGCACGAGCTAGATTTTCTTAAGGTAGCCTCTCTGTGCTGGCGGTTAGCAGGCGGCGCGGACCGGAGGCTGGGACGTGACCTGCGCAGAGCTCCGCAAGGGTGCGCCCTGTGACGGCGACGACGCGCGGACCAACGGGAATGTGAGCGGAACAGCCGCATGTCGCGCTAGCTGTACCGGCTTCCTGGGGCTTTTATTACTCCGCTAGCTTCCCGTAAGTTATGAGCGGCAAATTGTCGGACTCATTTGCCGCCGCTAGCTACAATTTAGCATGGCCGCCACGACGCCGCTATCTAACTGTGAGACAGACATAAGCCATTTGTGAAGAGGTATGAGGAATGGTGCACTACTGTCAACCTCTCTTCAGTCACCTCGTCCGCGTCTTCGACCGAGGTGGCGCCTTTCGATGATACACTGGTACCAGAGAGTCGGCGTTGAAATTTCCTATCCGCTGGCGTAATTAATGTTTCTTTGAATGCTGGGATGGCACCATCAACAAGCTCATTCTCAATTCCCTGCCCAATTGACGTCCATCCACATGACAATTGTTCAATAAATTCGAAAGCAAGATCTTACTCACCGAGATTTCAAAAATCCCAAAACGTTTCGGGTCCACAATTGAGAATGGAATACCATCCGTCTAGTTGCTCATTGGCCATTATGACAACGAAAGGGAAGTGTCAAAAAGAATTGCGAAGTACTCCATTCTGTCTCTTGAACTTGCTTCACCGATGAAGTTCCAACATCTGACCAGAAGCTTCCAGAAGAAATAAGTGGGTGCGGCATTAAAAGTCATCTTCGTTCGCTTGATGGAAGACAGACCACCGGTTATGACGCGGTGACCGTTAGTTTCTGTATCGAATATGTGCGAAATTGGCCCCCTTATAGCGATAGGTCTTTGGATCAACAAAGTGTGCCACGTGACTGAAATCTGTCAAAGGCGTCAATATGTTGTACAACTACGAAATATATATTGCTCTCACATATGACAAGTATTGTGGAGACGCTACAATCTTTAGCTGGGGATCAACACGGTTCCCGCAAGAGCCGACTGTGTGAAACCCAAATCCCTTTGTTTGTTCACGAGACACAAAAGGCAGTAGAGAGCGAAGGTCAAGTTTATACTGTATTTTTTGACATCCAGAAAGCTTTCAATACACTTCGGCCCCTACGCCTAGCAAACAAGATACGTGCATACGGAACATCCAATCATAAATGCGATTAGACAGGAACTGAGAAGTACGTCATTCTTAATATGGAGTGATCGACAGAAAACGAAATTTCTGCCCAGCGAATCCCTAAGTAGGGTGGTAGGACTGCTGCTGTTCACGATATACGAGAGCATGCTGAAAAGCAATGCCTCCGAACTTTTTATGTGAAAGCTGTTAAAGATTTTTAAATAAAACAAACTTTATTAACATTCTACATCTTTATTCTTCATGTCTACACATTTATTACTCAGTACAGTCACCCTGGCGACGAACACATTTCTCCCAACGACATGCCAGTTTGTTGATACTATCACTGTAGAACTTTTGACTTTGTTGACGGAGCCACAACCTCACCTCCTCCTGCACCAATTCCTCACTATGAAAGTGAAGTCCTCGAAGGCGTTCTTTGAGTTTTGGAAAGAGATGGAAATCTGATGAGGTCAAGTCGGGACTGTATGCTGGATGATCGATGACAGTGAAATCATGGCGTCGGATTGTTGCAGGGGTCGTAGCGCTCGTGTGTGGCTTGCCACTGTCATGCTGAAGGAGAGGGTGCGCCATGTGTGGATGAACTCTTCGAATCCAAAACTCGATTACAGCAGGCTGTTTCTCACGCACCGACATATTTACTTTCTATACCGCCATGTTACACGCTACAATTCGGAGTCCTCTTGCGGCAGAGGGCTGCGGATATATAGATATGAAGTACAAATATGTAGAATCTTAATAACGCTTGTTTTATTTAAAAAGGTTTCAGAGTTTTCACATATGAAATTCGGATGCATTACTTTTCAGCACTCTCTCATGTAAAATTACTAGGTACTCTGTATATTTGCGCTTATACAGAGATGCCTGGACAAATTTTCTTTGCGTGTACCGTTCGCGAGTGGAATAAGAAGTGGGGCGAGGGGGAGGGGGGACATAAATCTATGAATCTGGTACGACATGCACTCTTCACCACATACAGGCTATAGATGTAGATTAATTGGCCCGCTCCAAACGACCTGGATGTTGCCGAGACGATTACCTCTTCCATTTTTAAGAGACTGGGCCAGATTTAATACGAATTCATAGTTATCTTGTGGTGTTGCATCTCTTCTTATGTTCGTGTTTGCTATGAAAATAGGACAAGGAATTCCGCCTTACGCAAGACACCTTTTCAGTTCCGTTTTACTCAGGCATGTTTCAGCACTTTTTATGCTATCTTCCGTGGGTTATTTTATTTTCTTATTGTAAAATTGTTAATATGTAACTACAACTTTTTTACTGTAAAATTGTTAATATGCAACAACAATTTTACCGTAAGAAAATGAAATAACCCACTGAAGATAACACAAAAAGTGGAGAAATTGTGTTTGGGTAAAACGAAACTGAAAAGGTGTCTTGCATAAGGTGGAATTCCTCGTCCTATGAATTTACAGAATTGTCTTTCTTAAGAAATCACAATGGGAGGGACAAATTCACAACACTGCTTCCTTTCATGGCTATCGAAGTTTTCCATGTCAAATCCATACTTTCCTTACGACCATTTTCTTTGCACATGCTGGAACACAGATACACACATACTTTATAAACCTGATGCTCGAAGCGACGCTATCACACATACCCTACTACTAAGTAGAATAATTGACCAATAACTGAATGCTGAATGCCGAATGTCTCAAAAATTTGTCTTGGGAGTGGTATCTTGGTCTCTCAGAAAGAGAAACGTAATTGTCTTACAAGTGGCCAGACGTTACCTCCAAATGAAGTGGTTTTTCCACACAAAAACCGCGACACTGAATATAGACGGTGAAGGCTGGAGTGTGTATTAACAGATCGAAAGTGCAGGTGCACGTCGCCGACGGTCTAAGCTCGTAATAACATCACCGAATTTAGAAAGTGATTCGGTTGAGCAATGTGATATGAAGCTGGTATTTGCAGATCCCTCGTGCCGCCACTAGATATTTCTCCAGTATTTGTAACCCATTCTGTTCGATACCACGTCAGAGGTTTTGTGATATGTCCACTGGGTTATAGGCGATGGTTGATAGAGAAGATCACATACAGTAGATGGTGTGCTGATAGACGTCATAAGAAATGTACACCAGCTTTTTAGATCTGTAGTGCTACGCTTTATGGTAGAAAAGCTGTCTGCAATTTGGAATCAAATCTTTCCATTCAACCACATATCTGCATTGGATCCTAGGCAGAAATCCTTCAGTGATTACAGAAACTAGTGAATCATATTCATGTCACTCTCATATCTCGAAACAAGTCACCTTTTTCAGACATGTCTGTTACAGTAAAATTCCAACATGGTTTTAGATATTCCCTCTGCATCTAGTAACTGCTCCTCAGACTCGGCCCTACCATGCGCATGTGATTGCTCCAATTTAAGTCAAAACTGAGCAGAAGTCAGAGAGAGCTATACCTACCACATTCAGCAACCCGATGTAGAAACAGGATAAGCTGAGTTAGTGGGACAGGACCGAGTTTTGACCATTCAGTGGAAATGGGAACATGCTGTCGTAGCTCCATTAAACATGTATGATGTCGGGTCAGGGCCAAACGAAGCCCACTCCTGCATCACTAGGTAGTACAAAGACAGTACGAACAGTTACAGTGGTTTTTCTTATCGGGAAAATTAGTAAGACTCAATATCATACAGGTACCACAGTCTGCAGCAGAACCGCGTCCTTCAGGGTCCATTCCCATCTATCACCCCAACATTCTATCATCGTTATTCTGTACCATCCAACAGAGAAAATTACGAACTGTAAAAGCTCCACTAACTTCATCCGATAGAGAACTCGATAAGAATTGCACCACATCTCTCTCTTCCGATGAAAAAGAATACTGTCTGCGTGCTGCCATCAAGCACATGTAACGATACTATTAAATATACAGCTACTGATTCATTCGAGCAGGCGGCCAGTGATCGAAGTCACTTGCACAGACCAGTCTAAAGTTTCATCGCGTGTACTGTAGGAGGATGACCGTATCCCACAGACTTTATTAAAAGTCGCAATAAAAGGTCCCTGAGTCCCTGTCTTATTCTTTGAAACATTGTAACACGTCCAAGTAACATATGACATAGCTTTGTACACCGCCATACTTTTTTTTCTGCCACGACTTCGAGGTCTGTGTCAGGTTCTAAACTGACATTAACGCGTTCTGATCCATTGCCTCTCACAGAAAACTAGACGTCGCACATTGTAAATCATGTTGCTCCTGCTGCTATCACAAAACACACACCCACACAGGATGATTTTAAATAAAAGATAGTAACAACATATGGAAACTGGAAGAGTTTTCACACTACTGTCCAAAGGTGATTGACGGCCTCTACATTTAAACTCATCTTTCACGCTGATGGAATAGCTGAGGGCTCAGTGTTCCATTTCAATTGATTCCTTGTATTGTGGTCATGCATGCGATCACTCTTCCAGTGCTAATCATTCCCAGATGGTGTTTCCCCTCCACCAAGACTCTTTCTCCACCTCAAACAAGCGATCTCAGTCAGTCATTATGTCGCAATCAGCAGTGTACTGGTGAATGGATCGGACCGATATACTGTAATAAGAAGCATCGCAATGGATAGTGCAAAACAATTTTAGCAATTTAACAGTAATTCCAACACCAACCAATGATGCGACAGCATGCTTCTCAATTTCAGTATCATCGCTAAGCCACCCCTCCTCTACTTTGCGAGTACAGTTGCAATAGATGACTGTGCGGTACGTCCATTCATTGTTAATTCTCGAACATATACATCAAAGTATTCCAGGCAGTGATCTACATATTTCTAGCACTTTGAGCATAGTATGTAATTTATGATCTTTCTATATGCGGATGGGAGTCACAGGGCATTCTCGCGTTCTTAGGATAAAGTTAGAGACTGAGAGATCCCCTCGCACCGTCGTTGACCAACCCCTCTTGCAGCACTGTCAACGATTTAATCTGCAGCTGAGCAGAATCAGACCACTACATTCCACGTCTCGTGAATGAATGGAGCGTGCCAAGTCCATAACTGCTGCTCCGCACCCATCCAAGTGCACAAGATTTCTCCAGATGCGCACTTATCGAGGAGTTTAACACCCCTCATTGGTGTATAGTAGCAGATATGAAAGTGTTGTGATGTAACAGCAGACGCTTAAGATGAACAAGAAAGGGAGGTTTTTACGCATGACGGAGCTCCAGACGGACGAAGTTCGAAGCATTTTACATAGAACAACTACGCCATCAATTCGAAAATATTGTTCTAGCGCCTGGAATCGGTACCAGGAAGGTATTCTTAAGAGAGAACATAAAGATAAGGCTACACGGTTCTGCCCTTAAAACAGAATATAATGATAGATCGTTGCAGTTTCCTACACATTAGTCATTTGGAATGCAACGCAGTTAATATTCCAATGTAAGAAATATATTTCCAGTGCATGAAAGACATCTCCTTCCAGGTTTCTCTACGATAAACTATGGTGACAAACTGTAAAATGAAAGAAACTACATCCTTAAAACATCGATTCTGTGTGATATATGCACAATATAGATTTTCAGAGGTGTATAGCATCTACTGTTCACATCCAATCACAGTTCATAAATTATACTATGTTTGCATCAGTCCTATATAAAATGATCGTTAGTAACAGAGAATACCTGTTAGAAGGAATCACATATACGCATAGCAACGGCGTTTGACATGTGAAATTACAAATCATGCAGCCACTAACGCTGTAAACAGGACATCTGTCTTGCAGATGTATACACAGGGATTCCAGTACCTCACAAACACCTGTCGCTAACTTACAATCACTGTAGTTATAAAACTGAAGACTCGACTTTATACCCGAGATGCGACAGGGGGATCTAGTACATTGCACTGACTTTCGTTCGTTTAGAGGAATGTGTCGAAACAGGATGGTCACGTTTCATCACACATGAGATGGAAGTCCTCTGATGACCGAGAGGTTTGCTGTTAATGACCGCAAGTAGACACACAGAATACGCCGTTTTATATGAGTAAAACACAGGCTATGCCACACAACTGATGCATCCTGACAGAACAACTGAAATAAATGGTCAAATGATCTGCAGCAATATCTCCCGCTCTCTCTACAATGCATCATCTGTCTACCATTACATCGTACCTCGTTACAACTCCATCTGAACCGATCACTTCATTCACTCTCTGTCGTCCTTTAACAAAGATACAAGTAACTTCAGAGGCAGATGGTTCTCTGTTTTTCCAGGAAAGCATCAAAGACAGCAGTTAACTTGTGTGCATCACTCATAGATATACAGTAGGATGCTGCCTCGACAAAAATAAATAAATAAATAAATAAATTTAATTCCCTGGTTCCCGGGGCTTCCATTTCAACGTTTTCTCGTTTTCCTCTTGCTGTCACATACTCGTTCACATGTACAAGAATAGTTCTGAGCCAGCTAGAAGACATGCAGCTACTTCCTCAGTTTCCCTGCATTTTGGTGTGTTTACCCTCAATTTATACATATTTTCCGTCATTTTTCGTAATTTTATCGATTTTATATCACTTTTACCATGAGATCATGACATCACTTCTAGTTTCGTATTCTGAAATTGCTCGTAAATGTAGTACAGCTGCCAACATCTGGTGCAAATGCACTATTTTTGTGGTAGTGCGGCATAATATAGCACTGTACTTGAATGCATCCAGACACCTCCACCAATCTATTCTACAGCTGCAATGTGTTTAATCTGTTTTCTGTATGTCTGTGTCTGTGCGTGTGTCACGGATAATGCCCATGACCCGGTCTTCCTGTTGGTGGACCCAACTTCGAACACATAACACATATTTGGACGTTAGGCGTGGTTGGTCCACCTTCGAGCCCGTATTTGACTATCTGCTGACCAGTTTTGCAGGGTTTAACTGTCAGCGCAATATGGTGATCTGTACCAAATAGTTTTGCCATTGTAAGTCTCATATGCAGCAAAAATGACACACAGTGCTCCCACACTAACAGCATCAGGAATTTGGTTTATAAATTTAGTAAGAACCACTCAGAATGCTTCATTCATAAGACATCCTTTGTGCAAGGACATAGGAGCCTCTACGGACTGGTTCGAACAAGATGGGGGCAAGATATATATGGAACGCTCCGAAAGTAACATGATATCTTCTTTACTGAAGTGTCCAAAGACGAGTTGAAGCAGACTATCCATCTCTGGCTGTCCCTCATACGCCATTGTGGCATTAGGACATCTCCTGACTAGCAGCTATAGGACACCAAAAATTCCAGCCATTTTTTTCTTCTGTAGGACAGTACTTCGAATTCTGTTTGCATAATTGTTCTGATTTTCCCGTCTGTGCTTAGACAGTGCTCTCTTTCCAAACAAAATGAATGCTTTTACGATTAACGGTGATTTGGAAGCATGCACAGACATGATGAGAGCTTTTATTGGTGAGAACATGAGGGAAATATTTACTGTTTCTGAGGTGCATGTCGAAAGCAGCACGTTATGATTTCTAGGAAGGGATGCCTTGTTAGGACCATCAGGAAGAATACATTTGGCATTATTCTGGGTAATTTTCTTAAACAGGTCCTGTTAGGACAAGAATTTCCTTGCAGAAAAGCTGAGGCGGCACGAAAGCTCCTACAACAACAAAAGAGGTCATTAACTACAGGGTTATTACAAATGATTGAAGCGATTTCATAAATTCCCTGTAGCTCCATTCATTGACATATGGTCACGACACACTACAGATACGTAGAAAAACTCATAAAGTTTTGTTCGGCTGAAGCCGCACTTCAGGTTTCTGCCGCCAGAGCGCTCGAGAGCGCAGTGAGACAAAATGGCGACAGGAGCCGAGAAAGCGTATGTCGTGCTTGAAATGCACTCACATCAATCAGTCATAACAGTGCAACGACACTTCAGGACGAAGTTCAAAAAAGATCTACCAACTGCTAACTCCATTCGGCGATGGTATGCGCAGTTTAAAGCTTCTGGGTGCCTCTGTAAGGGGAAATCAACGGAACGGCCTGCAGTGAGCGAAGAAGCGGTTGAACTCGTGCGGGCAAGTTTCATGCTTAGCCCGCGGAAGTCGACGAATAAAGCAAGCAGGGAGCTAAACGTACCACAGCCGACGGTTTGGAAAATCTTACGGAAAAGGCTAAAGCAGAAGCATTTCTTAAACAGGAGATTGGAAAACCGATGGATCGGTCGTGGTGGAGATCATGATCAACAATTCATGTCATGGCCTCCACGCTCTCCCGACTTAACCCCATGCGATTTCTTTCTGTGGGGTTATGTGAAAGATTCAGTGTTTAAACCTCCTCTACCAAGAAACGTGCCAGAACTGTGAGCTCGCATCAACGATGCTTTCGAACTCATTGATGGGGACATGCTGCGCCGAGTGTGGGAGGAACTTGATTATCGGCTTGATGTCTGTCGAATCACCAAAGGGACACATATCGAACATTTGTGAATGCCTAAAAAAACTTTTTGAGTTTTTGTATGTGTGTGCAAAGCATTGTGAAAATATCTCAAATAATAAAGTTATTGTAGAGCTGTGAAATCGCTTCAATCATTTGTAATAACCCTTTATTTCTGCGGCACTTTAAGATTTGCGCGAAGGGTTGATATGAAATGGATGGGCCGTCCTATTAGGATCGCTAGGAAGAATGCTCCCTTTGTTATTCAGGGATATTTTCATAAACAGTTTCTGAAAGCATTGCAAACGATTTCTATATCACGTCCGTAGGGAGATATGGCTGTTATGTACATAGACGTGAGATGTCAGTATAGCACTGACAACCTTTTGGGTTTCCAGAGTGTTATACAAGCATTATTTTGTGACAATTTTACACATGGCGAAGGTGTGTGTGCGTCAGTGTATTTCATTATTTTTTGAACATGTCTTCAAATAGTGAATGTGTTTGCCGAGCGTTTTACATGCACTATCTCGACAATTTAATAGTTGTTTGTGTGCATGTACATCAGTTTACTGCATTATTTAGGCTGTTTAAGAGTCGTGAGCATATTTGCAGAGCGTTATATATGTATTACTTTGAAAATTTTATGTGTAATGAACGTGTCTGTACATTAGTGTACTACATTATTTTGTGAACATGTCTGTAGGCTGTGCAATGCATTATTTCGACAGTTTACAGTTAGTGATTGTGTTTGCAGAGCATTACTATGACAATGTAGAGTCGTGCTCAAAAGTATCCGAACGACCTGAATTGCATTTCGACTGATTCGCATGCAACCGGCATAACGCAGCTGTCTAGCAGGTCCTCTAATCCCTCCTTGGTACAGTCGTTTGACTATTGAAAATGGTTCCAACAAGTCACCACTAGAAAACACTGCTCTGTATCGCAATAACTCAGGATGTAAAGTAATACCACGATACTACAATTATCAGGGAACACCTTGTCACAGATAAGACTGTCCTTAAGGCTTGTAAGCTCACATTTATTACAATAAATGACATACCTGAAATGTTACCACTCCCATTATTACGTCAGATAGGTAATGCACGTAGTAAGTTCGTCGTATTCATGATTCACTCTTGGAAGTAACATACCGTACTTATTATTCAACACAAAATGACATTAAAAATTTAAGGTATTCACGAGCATCTAGTTGAGAATTTGTATGAACTTCAAATGACACGACGAACCGTCTCGTTCTGCATATGGATTCAAACCCAAGTCATGAAGACTAAGCAAAGATTTCGTGACTGACGGAAACTGTCATTCCTGATAAGGCTTACAGAGAGTGATATACCTCGATTTTAGACCGTATCAGTTAACAAATATCAACTATAAATTACATAACGCAGACATTTTTAACGGACGCGAATTCCTACCCAGCATCTACTGTCCCTGTTAACGAACTACGAGAGATGTTAAATATTGCTTCTTCACATATAACTTACTTGAAAAGCCGTGAGGTAAAGCATTGTGTTGGACAGGGATTCGAACCCAGAACCTAATCGGATTGATATCGAAGCACAATCAACTGTGACATTCGGATTTTCTCGGCAGTAGCTAGATGTTTTAACTGAAATGACGAGACGAAACATTAATTTTTTCCTTCCCAGGACTCCAACCCAGCACCTATCGCTGTTATATTCTAGAGGAAACGAACGTTAAATATGGGTCTGTTGCAACAGCAGCGACATGTGAGCATGTTTGAACTAGAAATAATATGACGAAGAGTTCAGTGCTGACTGGGACTAGAGCCCCACACATAGCGTTGTTGACTACACACAAAGAGACGTCAGCTACCGAATTTTTCTCCACCAGCAGCTCGGAACAACATCTTGAACTTACAGTGATCTCGCAAATAGTTCTGTGTCTCACTGGGAATCAAAAACGTCAAATATCGTTAGTGATGACAACGAATGAAAATACATTAAACATCAAAATTATTATCCACGAGAGCAGATAGGTGTTCTCATACTAGAGCTTGATAATACGTAATGAAATCTTTAGTGCCGGACCAGGATTCGAACCCATTCATGCGCAATATGTGGAGATGTTGAGGAATCTGCAATTCTGAACAAACAACATATTGTAGCCGAGCTGTATTGTCACGAAGGGATCAAATTCCGCGTTAAGGGCGGTCTGAGTTGCATTCCCAGTTCAGAACCAGTTTTATCGACATACAGAAGCTCAAATAAAAGATGGAATAAGTGTCCTGTGACCCTACATAACGTTCGTTTCGTCACTAGAAATAAATAACTAGTATAAGAATGGTTACTGGTGACAGAGTTTCTACATGTCGCCACTCCAGACTTTATTGTGGCTCAACCTAACGTCTACTTGGTAGAGAAGGAATATAATTTTCAATGTGAATTTCAGACCACAATGCCATTATATCTTCTTCACTTGGTGTAGCCAGAAGAGAATGGAATCTGTCTCTCCCTATCTAAAATCACTGACCGAAGTTGGAATCGAGCCCAGACCATAGATATATGAACCTCTCATCAGCCCAACAGACCACCGAACCCTCTTCTGAGTGGCTCATTTTTCTATCATAAGGCCGTTGTGCCACACTGGCTGAGAATTCTGACACACAGGCTCCCTGTAGTAATTTGCAGCATGTTCAGTAAATTCATTTACTTGGTTGACCGAATCACCATGAACTAGCTGCCTCGGCTACCCTGTGCATACATTCGACTCTATTTTGTAATCACCGAAATAAAATCACGTAACTGCCACCTACACAGAACAGCCAACAGTGTAGAATGCAGAAATTTAAATAGGAAGTGTTCCTTTCCACTTGAGCTACTCTATTGCGCTTTCTGTTTGTTGAAAACGTTGTGCAGTGCAAAAGAAAAGCTGTAACTGTTTGTCTCTCAGAAGTCTAGACCCGGCCATATGCATTATCTCACAGCGCAGTGGAATTCAGAAGTCCTGGAGGAATTGTTGAGTTCATGGTAAGTGTCGCGCACTGTAGATAAGATGTCGCGAGTCCGAATACATTCACTGCTACGTTTTTTGAAACGCAATTCTGCTGTCTGCTAAAGTTATCAATCTAATGGAACTTTGAACATAATTCCCTTCACTTCCAAACCCAAAATAGTCGCATGTCAAAAAAGGGCTAACTTCTGCGACATTTTGTTCTTTTCAGGTTTAATAGACGGCCAGGCAGCAGATGCATCTCGAAGATTTTGTATTATGTATGGGGAGAGCGCATCATGCCAAAATACGTCAGAAAAGTATTTTCTACATTAGCTGTCGTGTGGTAGTGGCATTTTATTCTTCTTCAAACCTTGTTTGACAGCTTTAACTCAGAACAAGTTTTCTACATGCATGTAATCAATAAACGGCATGTGCATTGTCAGACTGTTATAGATAACATCAGAGAATTCGCATATATCCTTGATGATTAATATCTCTCTTATGTCTACTAATGTTTTAACAACACTAAAGGAAAACTTACGAAAATTGTGCACTGTATTATAAGAAATGAAATAAAACTACCCACGATAACCTTACGACGAAAGTCTGTTTTAATAAAACTGAGTATCTGTACACAAGCGTGCCTCTATGGACACGAATTAGTAAAATACTACTCATTTAGATTTATGTTGTGACATACGCAAAGGATATACAAATGTGGCATTTCATAAATAAAGTTACATATTCCTAGAACCCAAAATTTGCTTGCCAGCAGCGGAAAGAAGTGTTACCTGTTGTGCAGCATTGTAAGTTTTTCACCATTTCACTGTGAGCCGAAAGTATTTTCTTGAGATTTCCTTATCGATGTTTGATCTGACTGCTTGTAGCTCTTCCACAGGAGGGATAAAAATGTTACAGTTAGTGAGACTGGAACCATAACAGACGCTTTTTCACAGGTCAGCACGTTACCAAAGAGCTGGCGAAGAGGTATGTGTCTTAGCTTCGTCTTACGAGGCCAGTCGTTGCTAGAACTCGTAAACCGCTATTTAAAGGACGAGATTAGTTGCTATTTCCACGTGCAACGACTTTCCTGGGCTGAAAACCGTAAATTTTCAATCTTTTATTACACCTCAAGCGATAATAACTCAGATTATTCAATGGAAATGATAGGTAAAATCAAGTGAACTTTGAGGCTTATTTTCGTGCACACCAGGAAGTAACTTGTCGATCACAGAGTTACCAAACATACCCTGCCTTGTTGCCAAATCTCAGTTGCAGTACAAGCAGGAAGAAGACGAACCGATGTGATCCTACAGCGGGCTGGGAAGTGACCATAGTTGGCGTCTCCAAGACGCGGCTGCTACGGCCCGGAATACGTAATGCGTCTGATTCGCTTTTCTGTAACTAGGTTAGGGACTGGAGCGTAGTTACTAATAAAAGTAAGCGTCACAAATCAGTAACTCACATAGTTGTTTTTATATTTCTTTCGTAAAAAAAAGTATATATATAAAATAAAATAAAAATAAATATAAGTAGAATGTGTGTGTGTGTGTGTGTGTGTGTGTGTGTGTGTGTGTGTGTGTGTGTCTGTGTGTCTGTGTGTGTGTGTGTGTGTGTGTGTGTGTGTGTGTGTGTGTGTGTGTGTGTGTGACAGAGAGAGAGAGAGAGAGAGGGAGGGAGAGAGATAAATATCAAAAAGATTGAGTGAGAGAGTAGAAAATTGTTGTAAAGAAATTGAATCATGGTATGTAAAGAAATCTTTCATTAAAATAACACGTTCCACATCATTACGAAATGTCGTATTCATGATCTATGGAACAAAAATTAATGTAATGTAATCTAATCATATCATATTGAGAAATAGCAATGAAGATTCATAAATTACCTAAACTTTTGCCAATTCCAGTAACCAAATCTAAACTTGACAATAAAAGACGACAATTTTTGTAATAAACCGTTTTTTAATAAACCGGGACTCCTATCAAGTCCCTTTCGTCCCTGTTAACTAACCACGAAAGATGTCTGATATACCTCCATTCTGAAGTAACAAAGTGTGCGCGCATTTAAAGATGAAGTGCATGATGTGGAGTTCTGTGACGGAGATACGAACCCAACACATAATCGGATTGTTAACTAAGTAAAATCAAATGTTACTTATCGGTTTTTCTTACCAGCTGCTAGGTGTTTGAATCTAAAATAATGATACAAACTTTTGTGCCTGAGCGACAATCGAACTGCACAGCTACCTTGCTTCCACGAATATAGCTTAAGTATCAGCTGCTTACTTACCAACAGTAAGATGTGTGCTTGTTTGACCAGAAATAACGGCACCTAATGCGATTGTTGTCAACACCTGAACAGACATTAAAAATGCACGTTTATTTTCACTAGCAGGCCGGTAAGCACGTGACAGGGCTTGAAATGATATTATGAATATGTTTGTACTGGATCAGGATTCGACCCACATACGTACCTTTGGAGGAGGCCTAGAGAAGATTGCACTCTTGGGAAAAGAAACGAAATGATTGAACTATACTGTTCCGACAGATTCAGACCCTCGAAAGAGGAGATACTAATTCGAATCACAGTCCAGCTCCAAATTTTCAACGTCTCTAGTTCAATCAAGTATCAGTAAGTAAGAGCCCTGTTCCTTTAAATGACTATCGGTTCATCAAATAAAATAAAATTTTCTAATGTAAGTAAGTTTACTGGCGACTGTATTTCTGTTTACCATGAC
Source organism: Schistocerca piceifrons (assembly GCF_021461385.2). Lineage (NCBI taxonomy): Eukaryota > Metazoa > Arthropoda > Insecta > Orthoptera > Acrididae > Schistocerca > Schistocerca piceifrons. The sequence goes on from NC_060149.1 coordinate 635,342,393, forward strand.
TTCCACTATGTCATTTCCCAACGTAAACCGGCTATGCCCAGTTGGTAATGAAGGAACGTGATGTTTTCATGCGGATTCTGTATTATAACGTCTTTCTCTTGAGGTTACCAGGGGTAAAGCAAATCTGTTTGTGCCTCTTAAGAGTAAATGCCTGAACCCACGTTTTGCACCTGTCATAGTTCGTTCCACCAGACCATTGTGGCTACATTTCCCAGCCCCAAGTGTGTGCTGTAACGGATGATGTGCTTAACTTACAAAATTAGTCACGGTGGAAAAATTGCGAGTCTGTTCAATGGTTAAGTAGAAGCAAGCTTCTGACGCGGAGATTATGCTATTCTCATGTCAGCAGGCTGTAAAGACACCTATAGGCATCATAGGCTAGCCATTTTGAAATTTTCACAAATTCAGCTAATTTCTTAGTTCGAGAAAATCCACTGTGAAGTGTGAAGTTACCGGATAATTCGATTATTACCGTCATTATTACTATCATTTTCTTCATACGGTTACTGGAACACAGGTGATTGAAGATCATTTAATGCCTTTTGGTCATTATAGAAGTAGTTTCCCAAGGACAGGTTATTTCCCTGTCTGCGGAATCCTTTTCATGTTAATATTATTCGAAGATTACATTAAAACTAAAGTAATTGATGAAGACGTTACTTGATAACAAAAACGCGCAGCCTTTCTTCGTTTACTTGCGCCTAGAAATGGCTATCTAGTACTGCCACTGTGCTGCTGATCCCGGCGGAGGTTCGAGTCCTCTCTCGGGCATGGGTGTGTGTGTTTGTCCTCAGGATAATTTAGGTTAAGTAGTGTGTAAGCTTAGGGACTGATGGCCTTAGCAGTTAAGTCCAAAAAGATTTCACACACATTTGAACATTTGAAGTACTGCCAAACCAAAAGGCAAGAGATCTTACTGCCTTCAGATACGCGTCGCTGTCAGTTCGTCTATAAGATTAGGTCGACATGGCCTGTTTAAAGTTGTGTATGACAGACAATGTTATAGAAAATCAATTGTTTTCCTTTGCAAAAAACAAACATTTTCATTCTAAGCTATTCAAGTACAAAATTTTCGCAATATTAGTTCAAATTTAATATTCGCTTCTATAATGTAGGAAAGTATTTCACAGTTGCAAAACTCGCATCCAACTCATTGACCTTACACCATAAATTCTAGCTCACTGTTTGCCAGTGCTCTCTCTCACTGGAAAATACGCAATTCACTCATTGGGCTCCATAAGTACACTGTAACAGTAATTTCTGTGTGTATACAATCCATACAGGTTGTAGGATTTAGTGGTGCTCTCTCTTCCACTTCTGTATACAATATGCCTGACCTAAACGGGCCCTTTATCATTACAGGCCCTGGGCACTGCAACATCATACTGACTATAGTAATATGATTATACTGACAACCTGACTGTTCGTTTTACCTGATTTTGTAATCATTTAAATAAAACAACATGACCTTCCAGTGGGCGACATTTCGTCCCCCTTTTCCCTCAGTGAAATTTGTCATTAAGCGTTTTGCTTTACAACCAGCAAAATGCGGCAGAGTACGGCCGGTAAACGATTCATAAACCACGATTTAGTGCCGTTAAGACGATTTCCTTAAACATTGTCGAAGCTGAAGGAATTTAGTTTCTTCTTAAATCGTCTTACGCAGCAACGTTCACAAATATCTCAAATAGGAAAAAGCTCATTATCCAGGTACAAAGGTTGTAAGACAAACTTCCCGCAGTTAGTGTCAGGTTGATGTTTTCGTCTGATAGCACTGCGTTATAATCCAGAATCCACATTAAACATCACGTTCCTTCATTACCAACTGGGCATACCCGGTTTACGTTGGGAAATGACATAGTGGAAGTCATGGTAAACAGAAATACAGTCGCCAGTAAACTTACTTACATCAGAAAATTTTATTTTATTTGATGGACCGATAGTCATTTAAAGGAACAGGGCTCTTACTTTACTGATACTTGATTGAACTAGAGACGCTGAAAATTTGGTGGTGGACTGTGATTCGAATTAGTATCTCCTCTTTCGAGGATCTGAATCTGTCAGAACAGTATAGTTCAATCATTTCGTTCCTTTTCCCAAGAGTGCAATCTTCTCTAGGTCTCCTCCAAAGGTAAGTATGTGGGTCGAATCCTGATCCAGTACAAAAATATTCATAATATCATTTCAAGCCCAGTCACGTGCTTACCGGCCTGCTAGTGAAAATTAACGTGCAAAAAAAAAAAAAAAAAAAAAAAATGGCTCTGAGCACTATGGGTCTCAACAGCTGTGGTCATCAGTCCCCTAGAACTTAGAACTACTTAAACCTAACTAACCTAAGGACATCACACACATCCATGCCCGAAGCAGGATTCGAACCTGCGACCGTAGCAGTCGCGCGGTTCCGGACTGCGCGCCTAGAACGGCGAGACCACCGCGGCCGGCGTTAACGTGCATTTTCAATGTCTGTTCATGTGTTGACAACAATCGCATTAGGTACCGTTATTTCTGGTCAAACAAGCACTCATCCTACTGTTGGTGAGTAAGCAGCTGATACTTCAGCTATATTCGTGGCAGCAAGGTAGGTGTGCAGTTCGATTGTCGCTCGGGCACAAAAGTTTGTATCCTTATTTTAGATTCAAATACCTAGCAGCTGGTAAGAAACACCGATACGTAACATTTGATTTTACTTAGTTAACAATCTGATTACGTGTTGGGTTCGTATCTCCGTCACAGAACTCCACAACATGCACTTCATCTTTAAATGGATGCACACTTTGTTACTTCAGAATGGAGGTATATCAGACATCTTTCGTGGTTAGATAACAGGGACGAAAGGGACTTGATAGGAGTCCTGGTTTATTAAAAAACGGTTTATTACAAAAATTGTCGTCTTTTATTGTCAAGTTTAGGTTTGGTTACTGGAACTGGCAAAAGTTTAGGTAATTCATGACACTTCATTGCTATTTCTCAATACGATATGATCAGATTAAATTACATTAGATTAATTCTTGTTCCATTGATCATGAATACGACATTTCGTAATGATGTGGAACGTGTTATTTTAATGAAAGATTTCTTTACATACCATGATTCAATTTCTTTGCAACAATTTTTTACTCTCTCACTCAATCTTTTTGATATTTATCTCTCTCCCTCTCTCTCTCTGTCACACACACACACACACACACACACACACAGACATTCTTTTTTTATTTATTTATTATTGTTCTTTTTTTGTTTGTTATGCTCCACTATCAGCGAGGCACGAAAATATCTGTGAATGAGTTCTTAGTTTTGAGTACACTTACGACAGAAATATAAAAACAACTATGTGAGTTATTGATTTATGGCGCTTAGTTCACTTCACAGCCCGCTGTTGGATCACATCGGTTCGTCTTCTTCCTGCTGGTACTGCAACTGAGATTTGGCAGCAAGGCAGGGTATGTTTGGTAACTCTGTGATCGACGAGTTACTTCCTGGTGTGCACGGAAATAAGCCTCAAAGTTCACTTGATTTTACCTGTTTACGGTTTTCAGCCCAGGAAAGTCGTTGCACGTGGAAATAGCAACTAATCTCGTCCTTTAAATAGCGGTTTACGAGTTCTAGCAACGACTGGCCTCGTAAGACGAAGCTAAGACATATACCTCTTCGCCAGCTCTTTGGTAACGTGCTGACCTGTGAAAAAGCGTCTGTTATAGTTCCAGTCTCACTAACTGTAACATTTTTATCCCTCCTGTGGAAGAGCTACAAGCAGTCAGATCAAACATCGATAAGGAAATCTCAAGAAAATACTTTCGGCTCACAGTGAAATGGTGAAAAACTTACAATGCTGCACAACAGGTAACACCTCTTTCCGCTGCTGGCAAGCAAATTTTTGGTTCTAGGAATATGTAACTTTATTTATGAAATGCCACATTTGTATATCCTTTGAGTATGTCACAACATAAATCTAAATGAGTAGTATTTTACTAATTCGTGTCCATAGAGGCACGCTTGTGTACAGGTACTCAGTTTTATTAAAACAGACTTTCGTCGTAAGGTTATCGTGGGTAGTTTTATTTCATTTCTTATAATACAGTGCACAATTTTCGTAAGTTTTCCTTTAGTGTTGTTAAAACATTAGTAGACATAAGAGAGATATTAATCATCAAGGATATATGCGAATTCTCTGATGTTATCTATAACAGTCTGACAATGCACATGCCGTTTATTGATTACATGCATGTAGAAAACTTGTTCTGAGTTAAAGCTGTCAAACAAGGTTTGAAGAAGAATAAAATGCCACTACCACACGACAGCTAATGTAGAAAATACTTTTCTGACGTATTTTGGCACGATACGCTCTCCCCATACATAATACAAAATCTTCGAGATGCATCTGCTGCCTGGCCGTCTATTAAACCTGAAAAGAACAAAATGTCGCAGAAGTTAGCCCTTTTTTGACATGCGACTATTTTGGGTTTGGAAGTGAAGGGAATTATGTTCAAAGTTCCATTAGATTGATAACTTTAGCAGACAGCAGAATTGCGTTTCAAAAAACGTAGCAGTGAATGTATTCGGACTCGCGACATCTTATCTACAGTGCGCGACACTTACCATGAACTCAACAATTCCTCCAGGACTTCTGAATTCCACTGCGCTGTGAGATAATGCATATGGCCGGGTCTAGACTTCTGAGAGACAAACAGTTACAGCTTTTCTTTTGCACTGCACAACGTTTTCAACAAACAGAAAGCGCAATGGAGTAGCTCAAGTGGAAAGGAACACTTCCTATTTAAATTTCTGCATTCTACACTGTTGGCTGTTCTGTGTAGGTGGCAGTTACGTGATTTTATTTCGGTGATTACAAAATAGAGTCGAATGTATGCACAGGGTAGCCGAGGCAGCTAGTTCATGGTGATTCGGTCAACCAAGTAAATGAATTTACTGAACATGCTGCAAATTACTACAGAGAGCCTGTGTGTCAGAATTCTCAGCCAGTGTGACACAACGGCCTTATGATAGAAAAATGAGCCACTCAGAAGAGGGTTCGGTGGTCTGTTGGGCTGATGAGAGGTTCATATATATATGGTCTGATCTCGATTCCAACTTCGGTCAGTGATTTTAGATAGGGAGAGACAGATTCCATTCTCTTCTGGCTACACCAAGTGAAGAAGATATAATGGCATTGTGGTCTGAAATTCACATTGAAAATTATATTCCTTCTCTACCAAGTAGACGTTAGGTTGAGCCACAATAAAGTCTGGAATGGCGACATGTAGAAACTCTGTCACCAGTAACCATTCTTATACTAGTTATTTATTTCTAGTGACGAAACGAACGTTATGTAGGGTCACAGGACACTTATTCCATCTTTTATTTGAGCTTCTGTATGTCGATAAAACTGGTTCTGAACTGGGAATGCAACTCAGACCGCCCTTAACGCGGAATTTGATCCCTTCGTGACAATACAGCTCGGCTACAATTTGTTGTTTGTTCAGAATTGCAGATTCCTCAACATCTCCACATATTGCGCATGAATGGGTTCGAATCCTGGTCCGGCACTAAAGATTTCATTATGTATTATCAAGCTCTAGTATGAGAACACCTATCTGCTCTCGTGGATAATAATTTTGATGTTTAATGTATTTTCATTCGTTGTCATCACTAACGATATTTGACGTTTTTGACTCCCAGTGAGACACAGAACTATTTGCGAGATCACTGTAAGTTCAAGATGTTGTTCCGAGCTGCTGGTGGAGAAAAATTCGGTAGCTGACGTCTCTTTGTGTGTAGTCAACAACGCTATGTGTGGGGCTCTAGTCCCAGTCAGCACTGAACTCTTCGTCATATTATTTCTAGTTCAAACATGCTCACATGTCGCTGCTGTTGCAACAGACCCATATTTAACGTTCGTTTCCTCTAGAATATAACAGCGATAGGTGCTGGGTTGGAGTCCTGGGAAGGAAAAAATTAATGTTTCGTCTCGTCATTTCAGTTAAAACATCTAGCTACTGCCGAGAAAATCCGAATGTCACAGTTGATTGTGCTTCGATATCAATCCGATTAGGTTCTGGGTTCGAATCCCTGTCCAACACAAAGCTTTACCTCACGGCATTTCAAGTAATTTACATGTGAAGAAGCAATATTTAACATCTCTCGTAGTTCGTTAACAGGGACAGTAGATGCTGGGTAGGAATTCGCGTCCGTTAAAAATGTCTGCGTTATGTAATTTATAGTTGATATTTGTTAACTGATACTGTCTAAAATCGAGGTATATCACTCTCTGTAAGCCTTATCAGGAATGACAGTTTCCGTCAGTCACGAAATCTTTGCTTAGTCTTCATGACTTGGGTTTGAATCCGTATGCAGAACGAGACGGTTCGTCGTGTCATTTGAAGTTCATACATATTCTCAACTAGATGCTCGTGAATACCTTAAATTTTTAATGTCATTTTGTGTTAAATAATAAGTACGGTATGTTACTTCCAAGAGTGAATCATGAATACGACGAACTTACTACGTGCATTACCTATCTGACGTAATAATGGGAGTGGTAACATTTCAGGTATGTCGTTTATTGTAATAAATGAGAGCTTACAAGCCTTAAGGACAGTCTTATCTGTGATAAGGTGTTCCCTGATAATTGTAGTATCGTGGTATTACTTTACATCTTGAGTTATTGCGATACAGAGCAGTGTTTTCTAGTGATGACTTGTTGGAACCATTTTCAATAGTCAAACGACTGTACCAAGGAGCGATTAGAGGACCTGTTAGACAGCTGCATTATGCCAGTTGCATGCGAATCAGGCGAAATGCAATTCAGATCGTTCGGATACTTTTGAGCACGACTGTACGTGTTGTTTGCTTGTCTGTATGCTATTTATTGTTACTCCAAGGACATCAGTGCGGCCGGCCGTTGTGGCCGAGTGGTTCTAGGCGCTTCAGTCTGGAGCCGGGCGACCGCTACAATTGCAGGTTCGAATCCTGCCTCGGGCATGGATGTGTGTGATGTCCTTAGGTTAGTTAGATTTAAGTAGTTCTAAGTTCTAGGGGACTGATGACCTCAGACGTTAAGCCCCATAGTGCTCAGAGTCATTTGAACATCAGTGCGAGTGTTTTGTTTCAGCATAATAAATAAACTATGTGAAAATCATCCCCAAATAAATTGTTTCAACTTCCTACTGAGAATAAATAAAGAACACTCCTTCCTCTCCAGCAGCTGGACACAGACTGAGTCCTTTTTCCGCTATTTTTCCTCTAGACCGCCCTCTTGGATTACATCATGAGAGGGATAACACCACTCTCTGTGGCTTTACTGGTTACAAGGTCAGTTGGACTCCAGGCCTCATGGTGAACACACTGGACGGAGCTACTGCCACTGACAGTTCAAATTGTTTAAATAAACAAGGCATACAAAGTAATGATGTCCACTCTATTCAGCAGCCCAGTACCAGCTGAGTTCTTTTCCAGCCAATTCCAAGGAGAAGGTGACGGCTGTATTACTTAGGTTATTGGATGTAACCCATGTGACCTTTTTTCAAGCCATTTTTCCCACCAAAATTTTATCGCCAATTTCTTGGGGAGGGGAGGGAATTGGAGAGAGGAAGAGGGAGGGGGAGGAGAGAGGGAAGGGGATTAGGTTAGTGGAGTTAGCCCAAGTGACCTATTTTCCCGCCATATTTTGAACTTCCCACCATGACATTAAGGCGATTTTGCCATATCTATCGCCGCCATCTTGTATCCGCCATCTGGAATAAATTCGGCAACGTTGCAGAGGGGGGCCACACTGCCCTTCTCCCACTACTCCCATGCAGCCATTTGGCAAAAGAGCATGGAGTAAATATCCGATGGATTCCATCAAAGCATTGGTCACTGTGCCACCAGTGTTTCAGATGATGGACAGAATGGCGAGTTCATATTGCAGGTCCCCTAAGTCTTGTCGCATTTGCTAATACAGAAATCATCTATTGCTCTTCTTCTTAAATTCGTGAATCCTTTTAATAAAATTATTTTTAGATATTTGTATATTGTCATGGTGAAAAGTGACGCCTCCAAATCATTTATGTGAAAACTCTTACTGCTTTTTAAATTAAACAGATGTTATTAACAGATTCTACATCTTTATTCTTCATGTCTACACATTTCTTTCTCAATATGGTCATCCTGGCAATGAACACATTTCTCCTGAGTGACCGGTTTGTTGATGTACTCACCATGGAAGGTTTGACTTTGTTGACGGAACTTGTATCTCTTCATCACTATCAATGTGAAGTCCTCGAAGGTATTCTTCAAGTTTTAGAGATAGATGAAAATCCGATGAGATCAAGTCGGCACTGTAGGAGGATCCGGCAACGCCTATATAAGACAAGTTAGATCGCGTACTGCTGATACAATAACAGGTTATCAAGATTTGAACGCGGTTTTATAGTCGGCGCACGAGCAATGGGACACAGCATCTATGAGATAGCGATGAAGTGGGGGTTTGCTCGTGCGACCATATCACGAGCGTGCCGTGAATATCAAGAATCTGGTAAAACATTAAATCTCCGGCATCACTGCGGCCGGAAAAACATCCTGCAAGAACGGAACCAACAACGACTGAAGGGAATGGTTCAACGTGACAGAAGTGCAACCCTTCCGCAAATTGCTGCAGATTTCAATGTTGGGCCATTAACGAGAGTCAGCGTGCGAACCGTTCAACGAAACATCATCGATATGGGCTTTAAGAGCCGAAGGCCCACTCGTATACTCTTGATGACTGCATTACACAAAGCTTTATGCCTCGCCTGGTCCTGTCAACACTGAGATTGGACTGCTGGTGACTGGAAATATGTTGCCTGGTCGAACGAGTCTAATTTCAAAATTTATCGAACAGATGGACGTGTACAGGTGAGGAGACAACGTCATGTATCTATGGACCCTGCATGTCAGCAGGGTACAATTCAGTCTGATGGAGGCTCTATAATGGTGTGGGGCGTGTGCAGTTGTAGTGACATGGGACCCCTGACACGTCTAGATACGACGCAGACAGGTGACACGTACGTAAGCATGTTGTCTGATCACCTGCATCTATTTATGTCGATTGTGCAGTCCGACGGACTTCGACAATTCCAGGAGGACAATGCGACACCCCACACGTCCCGAATTGCTACAGAGTAGCTCCAGGAACACCCTTCTGAGTTTAAACACTTCCATTGGCCACCAAACTCCCCAGACATTAACATTACTGGGCATGTCAGGGATGTCTTGCAACGTGCTGTTCAGAAGGGATCTCCACGCCCTCGTACTCTTACGGATATATGGACAGCCTTGCAGGATTCATGGTTTCAGTTCCCTCCAGTGTCTGAACGTATGCCTGCGAGAGTGGAAGCTGTCATCAAGGCTAAGCGTGGGCCAACACCATACGGAATTCCAGCATTACCGATGGAGGGCGCCACGAACTTTTAAGTCATTTTCAGCCAGATGTCCTGATACTTTTGATCACATAGTGTATCATTAATAATAACAGTGACAATAGTGGAAGTAAATGAATTAATGGATGTACGAAAGTGATATTTCCTGGGATAGTGAGTTCTGAGGAAGGGAAATTTAGATAGATCCCACTAGACAAGGGCTTTTGCAAATGAGAAAGGTATGGTAGAAAAAAATGGATACGCAACTCTAAAGAGATAAGTGATGTGTACAGGACAAATATGGACAGTATTGTTATTTGCGAAAATAGATTGACGGAAAAAGAAATCCCGTCACCAAGAAGGGCGTGTGCAACATAAACGAAAGTCAGTAGGTGTTTTTCTGCATCTATAAAATGATGTCTTTTCAGATTTGGCACCAGTCGAATCATAGTGGCGCCACTAGCAGCAGTATAAGGATGCGAATAACGTAGTGTTAGTTATCTTTTAGACCGGACGGAGTGAGTGGATGTTTGTTAAGAATGCCTTTGAGAAGCCGCAGACGTCATTTTTAACACATCACTGAGTTTGAAGGAGGTCGTGTAATAATTCTACGACAAGCTGGATGTTTCTTCCGCAATACTGCACTAAGGCTTGGCAGGAATGCGGCCACTGTACATGATCGCTGGCAGCAGTAGTCACGAGAATGTATGGTCGCAAAAAGACTGGGCTCCGGACGGCCACATGGCACTACCGACAGGGAAGACCGTCAGGTTCGGCATATGGTTGTGTCGCATCATACTGCATCTGCAACAGCCATCTGAACAGAAGTTGTCATCACAGGGACACAGCGAACTGCTATAAACCGATTACTTCAAGGATAGGTACGAGTCGGACGTCTTGTAGCGTTTATCCCACTGACATCAAACCACCGCCGTTTGCAACGTCAGTGGTATCAAGCGAGAGCTCATTGGTGGGAAGAGTGGAGATCAGTTGTGTTTTCTGATGAAAAGCGGTTCTGCCTCGGTGCTAGTGATGACCGTGTGTTGGTTCGAAGGAGTCTGGGTTAGTGCCTGCAACCACTCATTCTGTGGCCTAGACACATTGGACCTAAACCTGTAGTTATGGTCTAGGGTGTGATTTCGTATGACAGCAGGAGTCCTCACGTTGTTATCCCACGCACCCTGACTGGAAATTTGTATTTCAATCTGTTGATTCTACTTGTTGTGCTGCGATTCATGAACAGTATTCCAGGGAGTGTTTTCCCACAGGATAGCGCTCGCCCACATATCGCTGTTGTAACCCAGCATACTCTTCAAAGTGTCGACGTGTTGCCTTGGCCTTCTAGGTGACCATAGTTGTCTCGAATAGAACACGTGTGGGACATCATCGGGGCATCTCCAGCGTCTACCACAATCATTACTAACTGTCTATTTATTGACCGCCCAAGTGCAAAAGGCACGGAAGTCCATCCCACAAACTGACAACCGGCACCTGTGCGCCACAATGTATTGCACTTTTGATGCTTGTATTTAACATTCTGGTGTTTACACCCCAATGGCTTATCTCGCGCTTACATGAACCTGTGATCTTTCAACGTTAATCTCTTGGACATGTTACCTGAATTCTTGCAACTGAAAAAGATTTAGAGAAGGCGTCTGAATGACGGAATGCAACATGAAGGATATTCCTCTCTTGGGAACGTGTGTTTCTGCTGTATTCTTCAGACAAGACTGTCAATATGAGGGACTCTACACTTGAGAAGAAAGTAGAGGAGACAGAATGTGTGTAAACCAATGTGCATGTGAAATTTACCAGGAAGCTGTGTATAAAATTGTGAAATACATTAGTGTCCCGACACCTGGCTGAAAATGACTTACAAGTTCGAGGCCCCCTCCATCGGTAATGCTGGAATTCAATATGGTGTTGGCCCCCTTTAGCCTTGATAACAGTTTCCACTCAGGCATACGTTCAATCAGGTGCTGGAAGGTTTGTTGGGGAATGGCAGCCCATTCTTCACAGAGTGCTGCACTGAGGAGAGGTATCGATGTCGGTCGGTGAGGCCTGGCACCAAATCGGCGTTCCAAAACATCCCAAAGGTGTTCTATAGAATTCAGGTCAAAACTCTGTGCAGGCCAGTCCATTACAGGAATATTATTGTCGTGTAGCTACTCCGCCACAGCCCGTGGAATATGAACAGGTGCTCAATCGTATTGAAAGATGCAATCGCCATCCCCGAATTGCTCTTCAACAGTGGGAAGCAGAAAGGTGCTTAGATCATCAATGTAGGTCTCTGCTGTGATAGTGCCAAGCAAAAAAAACAAGAGGTGTAAGCCCCCTCCATGAAAAACACGACCACACCATAACGCCACCACCTCCGATTTTTACTGTTGGCACTATACATGCTGAAGATGACGTTCACCGGCCATTCGCCACACTCACACCCTGCCATTGGATCGCCATATTGTGTATCGTGATCCGTCACTCCACGCAACTTTTTTCCACTGTTCAGTCGTCCAATGTTTACGCTCATTACAGCAAGCGAGGCGTCGTTTGGCATTTACCGGCGTGATGTATGGCTCATGAGCAGCCGCTCGATCATGAAATCCAAGTTTTTTTACCTCCCGCCTAACTGTCATAGTACTTGCAGTGGATCCTGATGAAGTTTCAAATTCCTATGTGATGGTCTCGATAGATGTCTGCTTATTATACATTACCACCCTCTTCAACTGTCGGCAGTCTCTGTCAGTCAACAGACGATCTCGGCCTGTACAGTTTTGTGCTGTTCGTGTCGCTTCACATTTCCACTTCACTATCACGTCGGAAACAGTGGACCTCGGGATGTTTAGGAGTGCTGAAATCTCGCGTACAGACGCAGGACACAAGTGACACCTAAACACCTGAACACGCTCGAAGTCCGTGAGTTCCGTGGAGTGCCCTATTCTGCTCTTTCATGACGTCTAATGACTACTCAGGTTGCTGATCTGGAGTACCTGCCAGTAGGTGGAAGCACAATGCACTTAATACACTACTGGCCATTAAAATTGCTACACCATGAAGATGACGTGCTACAGACGCGAAATTTAATCAACAGGAAGGAGATGCTGTGATATGCAAATGATTAGCTTTTCAGAGCATTCACGCAAGGTTGACGCCGGTGGCGACACCTACAACGTGCTGACATGAGGAAAGTTTCCAACCGATTTCTCATACACAAACAGCAATTGACCGGCGTTGCCTGGTGAAACGTTGTTGTGATGCCTCGTGTAAGGAGGAGAAATGCGTACCATCACGTTTCCGACTTTGATAAAGGTCGGATTGTAGCCTATCGCGATTGCGATTTATCGTACAGCGACATTGCCGCTCGCGTTGGTCGAGATCCAATGACTGTTAGCAGAATAGGGAATCGGTGGGTTCAGGAGGGTAATACGGAACGCCGTGCTGGATCCCAACGGCCTCGTATCACTAGCAGTCGAGAAGACAGGCATCCTAACCGCATGGCTGTAACGGATCGTGCAGTCACGTCTCGATCAATGAGTCAACCGATGGGGACGTTTGCAAGACAACAACCATCTGCACGAACAGTTCGACGACGTTTGCAGCAGCATGGACTATCAGCTCGCAGATCATGGCTGCGGTTACCCTTGACGCTGTATCACAGACAGGAGCGCCTGCAATGGTGTACTCAACGACGAACCTGGGTGCTCGAATGGCAAAACGTCATTTTTCCGTATGAATCCAGGTTCTGTTTACAGCATCATGATGGTCGCATCCGTGTTTGGCGACATGGCGGTGAACGCACATTGGAAGCGTGTATTCGTCATCGCCATACTGGAATATCACTCGGCGTGATGGTATGGGGTGCCATTGGTTACACGTCTCGGTCACCTCTCGTACGCATTGACGGCACTTTGAACAGTGGACGTTACATTTCAGATGTGTTATGACCCGTGACTCTACCCTTCATTCGGTCCCTGCGAAACCCTACATTTCAGCAGGATAATGCACGACCGCATGTTGCAGGTCCTGTACGGGCCTTTCTAGATACAGAAAATGTTCGACTGCTGCCCTGGCCAGCGCATTCTCCAGATCTCTCACCAATTCAAAACGTCTGGTCAATGGTGGCCGAGCAACTGGCTCGTCACAATACGCCAGTCACTACTCTTGATGAACTGTGGTATCGTGTTGAAGCTGCATGGTCAGCTGTACCTGTACACGTCATCCAAGCTCCATTTGACTCAATGCCCAGGCGTATCAAGGCCGTTATTACGGCGAGAGGTACTGATTTCTCAGGATCTATGCACCCAAATTGCGTGAAAATGTAATCACATGTCAGTTCTAGTATAATATATTTGTCCAATGAATACCCGTTTATCATCTGCATTTCTTCTTGGTGTAGCAATTTTAATGGCCAGTAGTGTATGACAAACGTTTGTTTTTGGAGTGTGTCCGGATACTTTTGATCACGTAGTGTATGATCAAAAAGTCGAACGTCACAGATATCTTGCATGCAGGCGTTCATCACAATTTCCAATCCCCACGATATTTCCGGAGAAGGAAGGAGAGAAAGATAAAATTGCTATAATTAACAACTGGAAGTAAGGGAGTTGGTACAAGCATTTTTTCAGGTAAAAAGGGAAAAGCGTTTTATATTTTTGTAGGTCATGGTGAACAGCTGATATCTTTTAGCATATTGTAGCTACGTGATAAGCCGTCAGTCATGTTTGTATATTCTTTCCTGATGGAGATAAATTTATGTTTGTCCCGTTTAGCAGTAATTATGGTATTGATTCCCTATATTTTGATCTAATGAGCCCAGAATGACCAACGACGACCGCTTGCGTTTTGATGGATGCAGCTTTAATCTTTTATTCTGTACATTTTGATTGGCTTTGTACTTAGATACAGTTGGAGGTCATAGTTACCCTGGAAATGATTCATTTGTATCTTCTTATTAAAGCCAAAAGAACGTCAAACACAGCGCAACACAGTACAATGTGTTTGTCGCACTTTCTACCTATGTTTTGAAGCCATGATGCCTCCCAGCAGACGAACGAAGGCGACGTCTGTTGCTCGCTCGTTCCCTTTGTCTGTCATGGACAGCTGCTGGGGTTGCCGGTTTACTTACTCCGAACTCGCTGTGGCTGCAAGCGTTCTGGGATGTAGCTTCAAAGATGGTTTAGGTTTCACAGCGATTGTCTTAAAATTTTCATTGTCTGCATACCATTCTGAGTTCCTCCATAGTATAATTCTCTACTATGGGCTATCTGCGACTTTGATAGTCAATTCCCGAAAGCTGTAGTTTTCTATTAAAGTTTTAAAAATGAAAAGTGGTAAAGAAGCTGATCACACTCAATATTAGTCACCAGCTTAGAGAGTACAGTAGTCTCTTTGGAGTGCTATACAGGGTGGTTCATTGACAGTAACCGGGCCAAATATCTCACGAAATAAGCATCAAACTAAAAAACTACAAAGAACGAAACTCGTCTAGCTTGAAGGGGAAACCAGACGGCGCTATGGGCGGCCCACTAGATGGCACTGCCATAGGTCAAACGGATATGAACTGCGTTTTTTTAAAGTAGGAACCCTCATTTTTTATTACATATTCGTGTAGTACGTAAAGAAATATGAATGTTTTAGTTGGACCACTTTTTTCGCTTTGTAATAGATGGCGCTGTAATAGTCACAAACGTATAAGTACATGGCAACACGTAACATTCCGCCAGTGCGGACGGCATTTGCTTCTTGATACATTACCCGTGTTAAAATGGACCGTTTACCAATTGCGGAAAAGGTCGATATCGTGTTGATGTATGGCTATTGTGATCAAAATGCCCAACGGGCGTGTGCTATGTATGCTGCTCGGTATCCTGGACGACATCATCCAAGTGTCCGGACCGTTCGCCGGATAGTTACATTATTTAAGAAAGCAGGAAGTGTTCAGCCACATGTGAAACGTCAACCACGACCTGCAACAAATGATGATGCCCAAGTAAGTGTTTTAGCTGCTGTCGCTGCACGTCAGTAGCAGACAAATTGGGCGAGAATCGGGAATCTCAAAAACGTCGGTGTTGAGAATGCTACATCAACATCTATTGCACCCGTACCATATTTCTATTCACCAGGAATTGCATGGCGACGACTTTGAACGTCGTGTACAGTTCTGCCACTGGGCACAAGAGAAAGTACGCGACGATGACAAATTTTTTGCACCCGTTCTATTTAGCGACGAAGTGTCATTCCCCAACAGCGGTAACGTAAACCGGCATAATATGCACTATTGGGCAACGGAAAATCCACGATGGCTGGGACAAGTGGAACATTAGCGACCTTGGCGGGTTAATGTATGGTGCAGCATTATGGGAGGAAGGATAATTGGCCCCCATTTTATCGATGGGAATCTAAATGGTGCAGTGTATGCTGATTTCCTACGTAATATTCTACCGATGTTACTACAAGATGTTTCACTGCATGACAGAATGGCGATGTACTTCCAACATGATGGATGTCCGGCACATAGCTCGCGTGCGGTTGAAGCGGTATTGAATAGCATATTTCATGATAGGTGGATTGGCCGTCGAAACACCATACCATGGCCCGCACGTTCACCGGATCTGACGTCCCCGGATATCTTTCTGTGGGGAAAGTTGAAGGATATTTGCTATCATGATCCACCGACAACGCCTGACAACATGCGTTATCGCATTGTCAATGCATGTGCGAACATTACGGAAGGCGAACTACTCGCTGTTGAGAGGAATGTCGTTACACGTATTGCCAAATGCATTGAGGTTGACGGACATCACTTATTTATTGCATTAATGTGGTATTTACTGGTAATCACGCAGTAACAGCATGCGTTCTCAGAAATGATAAGTTCACAAAGGTACATATATCACATTGGTGACTATTACAGCGCCGTCTATCACAAAACGAAAAAAGTGGTCCAACTAAAACATTCATATTTCTTTTCGTACTACACAAATATGTAATAAAAATGGGGCTTCCTATTTTTAAAAAAACGCAGTAGATAACCGTTTGACCTATTGCGGCGCCATCTAGCGGGCCAACCATAGCGCCATCTGGTTTCCTCCTTCAAGCTAGACAAGTTTCGTTCTTTGTAGTTTTTTCGTTTGACGCTTATTTCGTGAGATATTTGGCCCGGTCACGATCAATGGATCACGCTGTATATGGTTTAGCTAGTAACTTCATCCGAGCAGGTCTCGGAAGGCCCAACAAAACAGACCGACCGCCGTGTCGTTCTCTGCTGACTGGTATCATTGGCTGCAGATATGGAGGCCCGTTGTATTCCATCTCCCGACCTTTGTCAGTTTTCGTAAACTTTAGCCACTACTACGCGCTCAAGCAGCTCCTCAGCCGGCATTACGAGGCTGAGTGCGTCCCTGTAGATCAACAGCGCATGCTGGACCTGACATTCACCCATCCAAGTACAAACCACGCCCGTCGGTGCTCGACTTCGGTAATCTGACGAGAACCGGTGTATCCAAGTAGGCACGGCTCTTGACGATGTAATTTGCACCCCATGGTAATGTGCCCCACTAAAATCTATACTACTACTGTGATATTAACGAGTAGGTAGAGAGCTCATAGAACCACTATCAAAGTACTGCTCACCATTCCATTTGCAAATAGCACGTTCGAAAAATGGAGACCTAAAGTTTCTGTGTGAGGTCTGATTTCTGTTATGCTCATTTCTTTTGTATTAAGTTCTCCCCATGTAGATGGGCAATTTCAAAACATTTTTCATTCGGAGGAGAAAGATGGTGATTGATATTCCTGAAAAATCTCGTCACAACGAAAAAACCTTTTGTTTAATGGTTGCCACCTCAACTCACTTATCATATACTTGACAGTTTCTCCCATGCTTCGCCATAATATAAAACGAGCTGCCTTTCTTTAAACTTGTTCGAAATCTTTCTTAAGTCCTATCACGCAAGGATGGCATACCATGCAACAAAACTCTAGAAGAGGACAGACAAACGTAGAGCAGGAAGTCTCTTCTGTAGGCTTTTTTTTCATCTACTAAGTGTTCTGCTAATAAAATGCAGTCTCTGTTTCACCTACCCCACAAAATGGCCTGGTTTATGGTTCCAACTTAAGTTGTTCGTAATTGTAATCCCTAGGCATTTAGTTGCATCGACAACCTTTAAATTTGTGTTATTTATCATGTAACGTAAACTTAACGGAGTTTGTGTTTTAGTTCGTGTGGAGGACCTCACACTTTTTATAGTATAGAGTCAACTACCACTTTTCGCACTATACAGGGGTTAGGTGCATAAGTGCAGAAATTTTTATTGGTGACTGAGGCAGAGTACTGAACAATATTACATCAGTATTTACTTCATTTGCAGACTGGCAATTATAACTGTTTGGAGCCATATGTTTTAGATTGGATAGTACCTCCCAGTACAATTAATACAATTCATGATTATGTGCACATTTAATGCACTATTATCTAAACGGGAAGGCACTGGGGCAGTTATGATGTTTAATAAAGTGGGTTGACAGTGGTTGTGTACTCACTGCCTCAGTATCTATTTGCACTGGGTAATTGGAGATGACGGGTCTTTCTTTATGTCGACTAAAATCTTGTGAATTGTTAGTGTTCCGTTGTGTGGGAAGCGACATGTCGCTCGGACAGTTACTGCAGGGACACCTTAATGATGGCCGTTCTGGGAAGGCGGAAGCGTCAGGCTAGGCTGTAGGTGCAGTGTTATGAGACATGTGGGTGTCGGTGTCCACGTTCACGTCAGAGGGAAGATGAGGAGAAGGCCAGTGCTGCAAGGGAGTCGTGCAGGCACATGCAGTGTCCCACTGTTAAAGCACTGCGGTGCATTGTTCCAAATGCTAGCTGTAATGAATTTTACAGTTTTCAGGTCTTATCGCACGACGGACTGGCGCCCTGGAAATATTATCCTGTTGGGAGAAAAAACTTCTTCTGAATCTGCAGGTATTTTGCGGACTAGCTTTCAGACGAGCTTTTTTTTTTTTTAAGAGAACCACATCTGTTAGTATTGTAACTCACTTCTCCTCAGACTCTGAGATAGCCCCACGCTGCTGGCTGCCTGACATTTTTGTTCCCAGAGCAGCCAGCGTATATTTTGGGATGTGAGTTCCCACGTCAAGCATTTCCCCCATGGGCTGAAAATAAGCGTCATGTCTGGTAATCAGACGGTGACATCAGGAGAGATACTGGGGATGACTGTAATATCTGGTAGCAAGCCATTCCATTGGGAAAGTGACTTTTGCCCATCTCCCGGTGGGAGATGGTGTGCTGATATATGATTACGTGACTGGCGTGGAGAAATCTTGTTTCATTCTATTGATAGAATTCTTCTAAGTGCTCCACGTGGAACGGTTTTGGAAGAGGAAGTTTTCACGAGAAATTTTCGAAGAGTTCCTCCAGAGAAGGCGTGATGTGAAGAATAGAGACTTCGTTCAGCGGTGAAGATCTGCGTTTATTGTGTTTGAACATCATATTCCATGCACGTTTCTATTTCAATAAATCCATTATTTCAACGAATAATCTTTCTCGTTGCAATAGAAGACATACCTTGTTCACTTGATAACTAGTTGTTTTATTACGAATTTTCCAGCTTAGGATTCACTACTATGGCCACCATCATTAATATGTGGTTAGATAGACCCTTGCACACAGACTTGAATAGTGTATGTTAAGGGTGGTTCTGTTTCAGGGGGTCATTCCAGTGCAGAAATTAATTACAGATAGTTCTCACATTACCATATCACTGTAGCATCTAATATCAGTGCAAACTTTTAAAGAACTTCAAAAGTTATCAGACTTGAACTGCACACCGTAGTCTTGGTCTTCTGGAGACAGGAATAATATACCATAAACCTGTCAATATCTATTTTTGAAAAAAATGCAAGTAAGGGAGGACTGAAAACTTACTTAAACTAATTAAGTAATTAGTAACTTAATATGTTTAGTTGAAAAATACTACTATTTTAGTAATTAATGAATTAGCTGTAAACTTATCTCTTTGAAACAGTTATTAAATTAAGTTATAGACTAATAGCCATTATACACAATAAAAAGTTATAGTTAGCTTCAGTTTCTAAGCAGAAGACATATACAGAATGGACCGTTTAAAACTGTTTTGGATATATCTGGAAATTACAAATCTGATTAGAAAAAATTGTAATAAAAGGTGTTCGTCTCGAAGGGGAACATCCAATGACGCCAAACTCGATCCCCTTCCCCCACCCCCAGAGGGCAGAACGAGGGTCAACTTCGAAATCTTAAATGGGTATTCCAATCTTTATTGCGGATTCGGATCGTCTGGGAGAAAAATACGTAACATTTGTTCTTAACATGTCTTTCGATGTTTAGTAGATGGCACTGTAATGAACAATAATTAAAATGGTTTAAAAAGGGTCAAAAAATGATAGCATCTCAAAAAATACACTTCAAGTTGGGATCCCAGGAGGTTAGAAAGGCAGCTCTAACGCAATAAATTTTCTTGAAACCGAGAAGCTTATGTCTACGAATCAGCGTGCTTTTAGAAAGAACCGCTCGTGCGAAACTCGGATTGCCCATTTCTCACATGAAAAACTGCGAACTACGAATAAATGGCTTCAGATAGATTCCATACTTCTAGACTTCCGGAAAGCAATTGTCACGGTGCCCCATTGCATGCTGTTAACGAAGGTACGAGCGTATGGAATGAGTTCACTGATATGTGAGTGGCTCGAAGACTTCTTAAGTTATAGAACCCAGTATGTTGTCCTCAACGGCGAGTTTCATCAGAGACAAGGTTATCGTCAGGAGTGCCCCAGGGAAATGTGACAGAACAGCTATTGTTCTCTATATATATAAATGATTTGGCGGACAGGATGGTCCGAAATCTGCAGTTGTTTGCTGATGATGCTGTGGTGTACGGTAAGGTGTCAAAGTTGAGTGACTGTAGAAGGATGCAAGATGACTTAGACAAAATTTATAGTCGGTGTGATGTGTGGCAACTAGCTCTAAATGTAAGGGGAAAAAAAAGAAGAAGTTAATGCGGTGGAGCGAAAACCCAAGCATGTGATGATTGTGGTAGGGAAGGCGGATTGTCGATTTCGGTTTATTGGGAGAATTTTAGGAAAGTAAGAGTCATCTGTAAAGGAGATCGCATATAGGACGCTAGTGCGACCTATTCTTGAATAATTCTCGAGTGTTTGGCATCCGTACCAGGATGGATTAAAAGAAGGCATCGAAGCAATTCAGAAGCGGGCTGCTAGATTTGTTACCGGTAGGTTCGAACAACACGCAAGGCTTACGAAGATGCTTCGGGTACTCAAATGGGAATTCCTCCGAGATAAGGCGACATTTTTTTCGAGGAACACTGTTGAGAAAATTTAGAGAATCGGCATTTGAAGGTGACTGACGAACGATTCTGCTGCCGCCAACATACATCGCGCGTAAGGACCACGAAGACAAGATACGAGAAATTAGGGCTCATACATATAGATAGACGTTTTTCCCTCGCTTTATTTGCGAATGGAACAGAAAAGTAAATGACTTGTAGTGTTATAGGTTACTGTCCACCATGCGCCGTTTCTATGTAGATGTAGACGTAGATTCTAAAATCTTAGATGACCGATTTTCTATAGGAAAAATTACATTAATTCTGAGCATATCGCACGAGGTTCAGGAATTTCACAAATAAGTCTTCTACGTTTACTGCATAAACAAAAATTCCATCGACATCACCTGTCGTTACGTCAAGAACTGCATAGTGACGAATTACAAAGCTACTTGAACTTCTGCAATTGGATACATCAACTAGCAACCCATGATGATTTAATTTCATGATACTTTTCTGTGATGAATTAGCTTTAACAAATCGTGGTCAACCGAATCGGCATAGTACGTATTATTTGTCAATGGCTAAACCCCATTGCTTAAGCAAAGTCTAGCATGATCTGTGAAAGAAAATACACGAATATTGTGCACAAAGTAATGTATTATGTTCCGGAGAATCAAGTTTTTTGCTATAAAGATTGTTTCTGATTAAAGATCTTAGGATAACTCCCTTTCTAACCTCCTGGGATTCTAATCTGATGTGCATTTCTTGAGATATCATCCTTTTTCAACTGCCTTAAACTCATTTTAATTTTTATTGATTACAGCACCACCTATCGCGCAACGAAAAAATTTAAACACAAAATATACCCAATTTTTTCCGAATAATCCGAATCCGCAATAAAAATTAAGGGTTCCCATTTAAGATTTCAGCGTTGACCCCATTCCCGTCTCACGGGGGTAGGGGAGGGGGTTGAATTTGATATCATTCAATGTCCCCTTTCGAGACAAACAACTTACTGCAACACTTTTTAATCCGGTTTGCAGCTTTCCAGAAACCAGTTTTAAATACCTTACCCTAAATATGAACTAGCTCTGAATAAACAAACAAATAACTTAGAAAAAATGGCTCTGAGCACTATGGGACTTAATATCTATGGTCATCAGTCCCCTAGAACTTAGAACTACTTAAACCTAACTAACCTAAGGACAGCACACAACACCCAGCCATCACGAGGCAGAGAAAATCCCTGACCTCGCCGGGAATCGAACCCGGGAACCCGGGCGTTGGAAGCGAGAACGCTACCGCACGACCACGAGATGCGGACAAATAACTTAGAATACAGTTCTCTAATTATGACTGAAAGAAGAACTCGTTTTCCCCTCTTTAAGGAATAGAATTAACAATGAAGGAAATATTGCCAGGAACACCCCATGTATTGGTTACAGTGATGATAAAATACAGTAAGATATAGAGTGTGTAGTGAAAGAGTGTCCCCTTTGTTACAGTTACAGAGTAATTCTAGTGAGTAACCTAGCAACTGGCTCATACCACCACGGAGCTAAGTTTATAGATTAAATTTCGAAAACGTTTCCTCTCTATCACTTTTACTTAGAGCTTCTTAATCTGATGAGCAGCTTACTTTCACTTTGGTAAATTGCTCACCCTTCTCCTTGTTCGCTAGTGTGACAGAATCATTGAGACTTGCCATATTCCCTTCATAATTTATGTCAACAATTTTCCAGTTAAGTACGTTTGTAATTGCTTACAATTACAATAACGGTCCAGCGGAAGCGATTTTTTGCGTCGCGCTCTCTCCAGAAGAGTAAGTGTGCTGTGCCGGCGAGGTTTACGGTCGCGCAGTCCGCTTTATACCCGACGGGCTCACAGCACTCCGTGGAGGTCCCTCACCTCAGTGCTCCTCTGCACATCCTTTTCATTCCCACCTAACCAAGTATTTCCATTTCCAAAGTTTATTTTGCTGTGACAGACGATTACTTTGAATCGCATCAATGAGACTCATCATTTTGCCTGCCTTAATGAAAAATACAATGAGCTTACTAAAGTCGTGGGATAGCGATACGCATATATACAAATTGAAATAGTATGGCGTATACAATATATAAAAGGGCAGCGCATTGGCGGAGCTGTAATTTGTACTCAAGAGATTCACGTGATAAGCTTTACAATGTTATTATGGCCGCTCAACGTGAATTAACAGACTATTAACGCGGAATGATAATTGGAACTTGACGCGTTGGACATTTCATTTCGGATATGGTTAGGACATTCACTGTTTCGAGATCCATGGTGTCAAGATTGTGCCGCCAAATACCACATTTCAGGCATTACCTCACACCATGGACAACAAATGTAATATACATAAAACTTAACAAGGACTGTAATTATTCCCATTCGTCGCAGAGACATTGCAGAGGTACGTTAACACAAGGGAACCTTAGCGAGTAGACCTGTACTTTCCGCTACACTCCATGTCTTCCAAGCCAAAATGTTTGCATCAGGAAAAGCTTCAAGGCCAGCATAGTCAGCATGGTTCCCCCATACAACAGCCAAGGTCAACTATGTGCTGCCTCCAAACACAGCAAAAACATCACACGTGAACTGCATTCTTAGCCCACGAAAAACATTTGGAGCACGAATAAGCTGCTGATTACCGATTTGGCCAGCCAATTCAATCTCTATTGATATCAATGACTTCTACACAGGAACACTGCGCCGTCAACGCCGACGACAGCCTCGTCGCAGGGGCATTGCAGAGGTATGTGAACACAAGTGAGAGCAGCGGCTGTTGAGTAGAGTTGTCAATGCTAACAGACAAGCAACACTGCTTGACGTAACCACAGATATCAATGTGAGACATACGACGAATGTTTCCGTTAGGACAGTGAGACGAAATTTGGCGTTAATGGGCTATGTCAGCAGACGATCGACGCGAGTGCCCTTGCTAACAACACGACATCGTCTGTAGAGCTTCTCCTGGGCTCGTGACCATATCGGTCGGATCCCAGATGACTATGAAGGCTTGAACCGGTTGATCAGTCTCGGTTTCAGTTGGTAATAACTGATGGCAGAGTTAGAGTGTGGTGCAGATCCCATGTAGTCACGGACAGAAGTTGTCAATAAGGCAGTGTGTAAGCTCGTGGTTGCTCTATAATGGCGTGGGCTGTGTTTATGTGGAATGGACTGGATCCTATGGTCCAACTGAAACGATGATTGACTGTAAATGGTTATGTTGTACTTGGAGACCACTGGCAGCCATTCATGAACTTCATGTTCCCAAACAATGACAGAATTTTTATGGATGACAATGCACCATGTCACTGGATCACAATTGTTCGCTATTGGTCTCAAGAACATTGTGAACGATTCGAGCAAATTATTTGCCCACCCATCAAACATTTATGGGACGTAATGGAGAGGTCAGTTCGTGCACAAAATTCTACGCTGGCAAAATATCAGCAATTATGGATGGCTATAGAAGCAGCCTGGCTCAATATTTGTTCAGAGGACTTCTAACGACTTGTTGAACCCATGCCACGTCGACTATGCCGGGCAAATGGAGGTCCGACACATTTTGATCCCATAACATTTGTCACCTCAGTGTATCCGAGAAACGGAGGTATTGAACTTGCTGATACTACCAGTCTACTTTAACCCATAATGGACATTAAGCACAAATCGAAATGTATTACACGTAAAACTTAACAAGGACTGTAATTATTCCCGTTCGTTGACTTCTCCTACTGAAAATCAAAATGTCACGCATCAACCTTACATAGACTTTCGATATAACGTACATGTATATATAGATATACTTAAATTCAATCTACATAGGCACTCTGCAAGCTACCATACAGTGGGTGGTGGTGGGTGCTTCCTTTAGCGCTGTCACTTTCCAACATCCCGGTTGCACTTACAAATGGTGCGCAGGAAGAATCACTATTGGTAAGCCGCTGTGTGAGCTTGAATCTCTCTCATTTTAGCTTTCTAGTCTCTTCGCTAGATATATGTAGGAAGAACCAATATATTGTTTAACTGTTCTACAAACGTAGTTTCCATAGTTATAATGGTGAGCCACACTGCGACTTACAATGCCTCTCTTAAAGCGTCTGGCACTAGAATTGTACGAGCGTTTCCGTGACGCTTTTGTGCTTACTAAAGAGCCCGTGACAAAACGCGCTGTTCTTCTTTTGGATCTTCTCTATTTCTCACTCCTTGCTGATAAGTGTCCCAGACTTAACGTAAGTGAATCTCATTATGGCATCTTTCTGACATAGGATTAGTTTTTATGTACGCTTTCCGTTTAAACAGCTCCAGACGCGTACTTCTCGATATTTAACGGAGATTACCTTTTCCAGTGATTGTTTTGCTATCGTGGTTGGTTGGTTGTTTTCGGGAAGGAGACCAGACAGCGAGGTCATCGGTCTCATCGGATTAGGGAAGGACGGGGAAGGAAGTCGGCCGTGCCCTTTGAAAGGAACCATCCCGACATTTGCCTGGAGCGATTTAGGGAAATCACGGAAAACCTAAATCAGGATGGCCGGACGCGGGATTGAACCGTCGTCCTCCCGAATGCGTTGCTATCGTGTAATGCAACGATAGTGGGTCTACAAACTTACTTTTGTGATATAGAAAACGTTTGTTAATTTTGCTTTGAGTCAACTGTCAGTCACTATACCAAAACTCGAGTTTCTGCAGGACGTCCTGCATTTCACTACATTTTTCTCCATGTACAACAGCACCATCTGTGAAAGACTTCATGGTGCTTTCTAGATTATCCACTAAGTCATGTGTACAGGCGAGTCATGTAAGGTTAAACACCACCTTATGTCATGAACGGATCAAGGTATCCAAACGAGATTTTCGGTAAATGATAGTACACTAAGGGGTATGTACTTCTGTTATATGATAAAGAGTCTCAACTCTTGTGCAGATGGAAATATTGAAGCAAGTATGAGTTTTAAATAAAATGATATACTTACTTTACTTAATCCGAAAGTGTTTGAAAAAAGGTGTACAATGGTATAATGCTTCTTAATTTTGATGTTGAAACTCTTCGCCTAAGAATCCGAGAAATATTCTAAAACCGAAAGGCAAGTCGGCCGGAATCGGCTATTGCATTGTAAAAATTCCCATGCTAGGACTATGCCATTGTGTCAAGTGTTTCCACTATTTACTGCAGTAATAGCAGGCACTGTGTTGCCTATCAGTAGGTCGCTTCTGTTTTAACATTCCTTCCATGCTGACATGTACACCAGTGAGGAGAAGAAGAAGACATGCTACTTTTATATGGCAAATGTCATAGAAATGCTGTCGAAACGCTATGGCGGTATAGGGGTGTGAATCTTGATCATCGTTGACCGTCCCCCCAGGCATTTTCATGAGTTATTAGGTCACTGGTGCAAACTGGCATCTTCAACGTCAAACAGAGGAAGAGGTCGAAGACTGCAGCTGACAGCACACATGAAGAAGCTCTTCTGGCTACAACTCTTATCAATGCACATGATGGCATGAGATGTAAGTAGCAGGGCAATATGAGTTCCAGCACATTTTGTTAGTGTGGATTGCATTCATCCAGGCACAAGCATACGTTCAGAGGCAAACCTATTGTTCTCTTATAATTAAGAGGTCCTTAAACTTTTGTTCCCCTAAGTGGATTATGACCTTCTGGGAATAATCCTTTTTCCTGAACCCCTCCCCCCAAATCCTACCATCTCTCTCCTCCTCCCCCTACCACTCCTCCTCCCACACCTCTCAGGGAACTCCCCTCGTCAATATAAGTACACTTGCAGGCCTGAGTTACTCGAATAGCCCCCACTCTACCAAACTGATTGACTAACTAATGAAATAGATGAATTAATTAACCCCTCCCCCCTGGGAAATCCCCCAGCTATTCCCTTCGCTTCCCCCACCTGGAAATTGGCTGAAAAAAGACTCAGCTAAGTGGCTATTTGGCAAAAAATCGATGACATTGTATGGAATGTTAAACATTCTCTGGTAGACAAGGCAATGCATGGAATATAGTTTACTAAAACAATTTACAGAATACAAAGAGGTGTATGGAACACAGTTTATTTATTTATTTATTTACAGAATTTGGAGGGGAAATCGATTGCAGTGTATGGAATATTGTTTAAATAACCTCTGGTGGACAAGACAAAGTGTGGAATATTGTTTATTTAAACAGTTTATGGGATACAAGGCAGTGTTTGGAATATAGTTTTAATTCATTTAAAGAATTTGTCAGGAAACTGACTGCAGTGTGTGGAATACTGTTTATTTACATTTTGAGGGTGACAAGGCAATATGAAATATTTGAATAATTGCAGCACTTCTTTATCATGATTGAGTAAGAAATACAGTCAACATAACTCGCTGCACGTAATTACACTGTTAAAAATACTTCATACTGACCACAGCATATTGGGCATCTATTTGCCCAACCGTTTTGATGGGCTGATAGCTTTGCATATTTCGGCATGTGCATGCCACACTATGTCCGCTAAGCCCCCGCAACTCGCAGATCCAATGTTGTGCTAATCCCTGAACAAAAGTGTCAGGTGGCGGCAAACCTTTGATTCTATTACCTGAGAAATTCCTGTCGAAATACATATTGTCTATCTCTCAAGTGGCCACTTCCTATCGCGTTTCCTTGCTTCCTATTGGTGGATACTAGGATTGGAATATTTGATAGGATTCAATCCTCCAGCCACATAGTTTCCAAATCCTGCTGGATTTTTTCCCCTTGCCTCCTGTTGGTGGATATTGACACAGTTAGGTCATTTGGTAGGAAATCCATTATACTGGAGTAGCTGAAAATTTCAAATTCCACCTCAGTTGCATGTTGTCCTTAAACAATCTGCAGAGGATTTGGACTGGTGTGTGTTTGCTCACAATTCCACTAACGGAAACAATAAATTGATCAGTCAGGAGTTTGACATTGTGACTAGGTTTTTAAAGCACTATAGAACTTCTAAAGGGGCTCCCCCACTTAGGTAGAGCTCACATGTGCATTCCCCCCACCCTCGCTTCCCATGACGTAATAACTGTAATCACCCAGGAATGGAATGAAGTGTGGTATAGTAGGCACTGTTTGGGGTCTCCTGCGTGTTTGTCTATCACCAGGGCACCGCCGCAAAGCTCAAAACCGCCAAGTGCCCTAAATACAGATCACGTTACTATATACCACAAACCACGGACGAGATATTGGCCTTCTTTGATCACACAGACTCCAAACAAAGCATCAAATAGCTGCATTCTGTTGATCTGGAAATTCCAGACTTGCTTCCTGTCTCAGTCTCTCTCTAGAGGACACTCCCTGTTTGTGTCAGCCAACGTCTCCAAACACACAGACAGAGGTTTTCATCTCTCCTCAGAATACTGTGTTTCTATTGGGTAATACTGGAGACACAGGGAGAGCAGAAGCAATTTCTATATCAAAAAGAGGGTCAAATAATCCATTTGAATTATACTATCCAATTAATTATTTAATAATTTGCATGTGTGTAATAGATATCTTAAAACACTCACCTCTACCTTACAATGATCCTTCTTCATAATAAAACAAATTTACACCGTTTGAGTTTCCCCCCACAAGCATTATGCAAATCAAGTGATGAAATTTCAGCCACAAATACACCGTAGCAAAAAATATATCTGAGGTTCTGTATACACCAACATTTGAGAACAAAAACACCCTATTCCACCACAAGTTTCCCACTAAACATATCTTGTGAAAAAAATCCTACCGATCACATAAACTCACGATTGCAAAGCGCGCGCCGTCCACCGACTGCAGGATCCATGCTGGCCAAGACAAACTGGCACCCATGCCGGCCATGATGGCAGCTGCACACCCATCCCCTGGCATTCACATGCCTGCTGTACTTAACGCTCAGAGGTAGGAGTGAATGTCACCAGGCAGTCAACCAATCAGTTTACGTGGGGAGAATAACTGTCCAGCACAAACATCCATCATATGGAATCTTCTTGTGCAACACACATGTCCGCTTCTGTCGCCACTCACTGGACACTTTTCCAATCAATGCTGCCATGGCCAAGATCAGATAGGTCGGAACATTCTTTTATCGAACCACCCATCACAGGCTGAGCTAATCCACAACATACGGCCGTCAAAGCCTCATGTCCACTTCCGACGCCAGCGACAGTGCACTCGAAGCAAACAACTGTGGCCTGGATGTATACAGTAGCTCTGACCAATTCCACCACGATATAGACCAACCAGTTTAAAAAATCCACCTTAACCAATCTGAGACAGCAGTGTTATTGTTTATACAGCTCATATCTCTCATTTCTCTCTTTGATACTAGTTATTTTCGAAGAAAGATGAAATCGAGGCATACACACGTTCTCACATCACAAAGATATCGCTACTTAATGTGAAAATACTGTACAACGCTATGGCATAGGCTATATTTCTTCTACGTATTCTCTCATCAGATAGGGAAATTTCTGTGCCAATCAGCTGTTGCGTCCTGCATCACACGTCTACAATATTAAATTCATTTTTGGTTCGTGAACAAGCGCCAAAAACATGTTCTACCTGTTAAAGTAAACAAATGTCTCATCACATATGAAGTCTCTCAAGGTAACAGCACAGAGAAATTGTAAATATCACTTTATGAATTAGGTAGTACATCTGATTTCATTGTGATGCTCATCTTTCCCTGTGTGGATGGGAGATTAAAATTTCGTTAAAAGATACCACTGCAAGGACAAAAAGCCTGATTATCACTCACACTGCCGAATCATATCCGTGGTACCCTAGCCAACTCTTCTATCTGCCAGGTGGCACGTCATTAATATCAAACTGATAGCCTAATTAATTCAGTTGATGATGAGAGTTACTTTGCATGGCGAGTAATTTTTCGTTTTTTTCAGCAGTCGGGGTTAACTCACCAGGTAGCTGAAACGGGAATCCCTGGATGGAAGACGATGTTCTTTCAAAGGAACACTACTGAGAACTGACATTTTCAGCTGACTGTAGAAGTATTCTACCACCGGCAACATACATTTCGTGTAAGGGCTGCGCTATTAAAAATATGATCACAACGACTGTGTTACTGTCACCCTGCATAAAACATGATCTTAGTTCTACTGGTACACGCAAGAGCCACTGACGATATCCGTGTCAAAAAACTATACATGCATTATAAATCGAAGTATAGTATTGCTTCCGAATGAAGTGATCTTCCCCACAAATTTCGCAACATCGAGTATATGGTGATGTCAGGGTGTGCATTGACAGAACAAAAGTATGGGTGCACTTCGCCATTAGTATGGCCTTATAATAAAATTACCCTCACCACCGAGTTTAGAAAGTGATTCGGCTAAGGAACTTGTTATTAAGCCAATATTTGCAGCTCCCTCTTGCCGCTGCTAGATATTTCCCACGCTAACAAACAGTATTTGTAATGCAGTCTACCTCATTACCACGTAGACAGTGTAGCACTGGCTCTGCGATACATCCACGGGGTTATAGGTGAGGGAGTGTGATGGTTGACTGAGAATGATCACATACAGTAGATGGTGTGCTACGTGAGGAATCACTTGAAAACGCAACACTTGATTGAAGTCATAAGAAATTTACAAAATTTTCAGATCCATACTGTTACGCCTTCTGGTAGAAATGCTGACTGTGATTTGGAATCAAGTCTCTCCATTTAACCACATACTTGCTTAGATCATATGGAGATGTCTTTTAAGATCACAGCTACTGGTGAAACATAGTTGTGGCACACTCATATTACAAACTCAGTCACCTTTTCGAACCTATCTGCTAGCGACACCATACAGCAAAACTCCAGCATAGTTTTAGACAATCCCTCTGCATCTTGTAGCTGTTGCCCAGTCTCTGCCCCACCCTCCTTGCAGCTTTGTACATGTGATCATTCCATTTTAAGTCAGAACTGAGCAGAGGTCAGAGAGTGTTATATCTAAGACCTTCTGCATCTCGTGGAGTAAAAGGGCGAGCTGAGTTAATGCTGTAGGACCGTGTTTTGAGCACTTGGGGAAAATAAGAACATATTACTGTAACTCCACCATCCATGTATAGAGTGTACGGCCAGCGCCAAAGGAAGCTTTCCCTGCAAAACGAGGTAATAGAAAAGACAGTGTGAGCAGTTATGGTGGTGTTTCTTTGGAAAGACTCCACATCGTAAAGGAAATGGAAGAAGTTCAAGAATTTTGCTACTGCACTGCGGTGCATCCCCAAACTACCTGCAGATACTGCAGTCCAGAGGAGATCTGTCTCCCTCATGGTGCATGCATATCTGTCACCCAAGCATTCTCTCTATCCTCGTTATTTTGTACCATCCAACACAGAAAAACTACGAACTATAAAGGCTCTGCTAACCTCAGCTAGTAAAGAAATCGAAAAGATATTACCACATCTCTCTCTTCCGATATATCAAAAACAAATACTGTCTTTGTGCTGACATCGAGGGTATGTTGCGATCCTATTGAATATCCAGGTATTGGTCCACTGGAGCAGGTACCCAGTGATCGAAGTTGCTTGCACAGACCTGCGTAAAATCTTGTCACCCTTGCTGTAAGAGGACCATAGCCCACAGACACATTCACGCAGTGTATGATTATAGTTTGTACAGTGCCATACAATTTGTTTTTTCCACAACGACTTCAAGTCCTGTGTCAGGTGCTAAACTGACATTAACACGTTTTGACCCACTGTCTCTCACAGAAAGCTGGACATTGCAAGGTGTAAGCTATACTGATCTCAGAACATGCAAGATGGTTGAAATAAAGGACAGAGGCAGTGTTTCTTATTAACAAAAATGTGGAAGTATACTTGTATCGGTGAGAGGAGTTGCCAGAGGTGTGGCAGAGGAGGATGGGGAGGGGTAGGGGAGGAGGAAGGGGAGGTGGAAGGGTGGGGGGTCTTAGAAGGACGGACTATCCCAGGGGGTCATAATCCGCTTAGTAGAACAACAGGTTAAGGACCTGTTAATGAAAAGAGGATAATGCGTTTGCCCCTGAATGCATGCAACGTACACAAACCAAATGCGCTAGAACGCAAGTTGCCCTACAATTGTCGTACTGTCAAGGAAAGTGGTATCAACCAGACGAGTGTCATTCACATCTTGCATCAACGAATTTCTACCCCTATCATCTGTCACTACATCAGACACACCGAGAACGAGATTTCGTATGTCGTATAGAATGTTGTCAGCTTGGTCCGCAACGGCTTGGTGACATCACTATGTTTTTCCAACTTGTCCTCCTTACCGATGAAGATACATATACAAATCGTGGTAATGTAAATTTAAGTGAGAAACCCACGTTGGCTTCGTCAGGTACAATACCTACGACCATGGAGCGTAAACATATGGTGCGGCATCATAGGAAGTTCCATGGTAGCACCCTACTTGATCCCAGGGATGTTAAATGGAATTGGGTACTCACACGCACACACACACACACACAAACACACCAGCATTCTGTCTTTTGTTCTAGAAGACATACCACTGGATAAGCGACAGTATATGTGGTTCAAATGTAATGGCTGGCCAGTACACTCTTCGCGTGTTTCAACGCAAATACTGAATGAAAAGTGTCCTGACAGTTGGATAGAGCGGAATACTGCAGTAAAATGGCCTACTCCTCCTGATTTCTTTCTATGGGGAGCACTGAAAGATTTAGTCTGTGATTATGCACCAGTATTGCTTGCGTGATTAAGGCGGAGCTCACCATCTGCAACATCGTCGACAGAACCGACTGTGGTCGTTAAGTGCAGAGCCGAATGGAGGGTCTGAATCAGAGGCTCAGGCTATTCTGTGACCGTGTAGCTTGCAGATTCCTTGACTTGCGATATCGAGTGGTGGATTTCCGAGTTCCGCTCAAGAGGTCAGGAGTCCACCACACACAGGAAGCGTCAACACGTGTAGCGAGGGCTGTGTGGTAGGGACTTGGAGATTTTTTAGGTTAGAGGGTCTCAGGAAACCACAGAAAGGGCGTCCGTCTAAAAGGGGGCAGGTAAAACACAGTAAGGTAGTTGTAGAAACGATCGGTATTGTAGTTGTAAATTATCGTAGTTGTGTTGGGAAAGAACCAGAGATCCGTGCACTAATAGAAAGCACTGAAGCTCAAATAGTTACATGTACGGAACGCTGGCTGAAGTTCAGCCGAAATATTTTCAAACGACCTAACAGTGTTCAGAAACGATAGATTAAATACAGTTGTGGGGGAGTATTTATTGCTGTCACAAGTAGTTTACCTTGCAGTGAAACTGATGTAGATAGTTCCTGCGAAATAGTATGGGTAGAGGTTATACTTGACAATCGGACTAAGCTATTAATTGGATAGTTTTACCGACCCCCCGACTCTGAAGATATAGTTGCTGAACAGTTCAAAGAAAACTTGAGTCTCATTTCAAATAGGTACCCTACTCATACAATTATAGTCGGTGGTGACTTTAATCTACCTTCGATATGCAGGAAAAATTATACGTTCAAAGCCGGCGGCAGGCATAAAACATCATCCGAAATTGTACTGAATGCTTTCTCGGAAAATTATTTGAACAATTAGTATATGGTTGCGAAAGCATACGTGACCTCTTAGCAACAAATAATCCTGGACAAATAGGGAGTATCATGACGAATACAGGGATTAGCGACCATGAGGCAGTTGATGCTAGGCTAAATACCGTAACACCTACAACCGTAAAAAAAGTAAGATACATCTATTTAAAAAAGCTGATAAAATGCTCTTAATGCCTTCAGAACTGATGATGTAAGCGTAGAAAAGATGGGAAATGATTTCAGAGAGATAGTATCGACGGCAGTTGAAAGATATATACCACATAAATTAATAAGCGGTGGTATTGATCCCTCGTGGTACACAAAACGGGTCAGATCGCTGTTGCAGAAGCAATGAAAAAGCATGCCATATTTACCAGAAGGAGGTTCTTGCTCATTGGTCTGGTTCAAATGGTTCAAATGGCTCTGAGCACTATGGGACTTAACTTCTGAGGTCATCAGTCCCCTAGAACTTAGAACTACTTAAACCTAACTAGCCTAAGGACATCTCACACATCCATGCCCGAGGCAGGATTCGAAACTGCGACCGTAGCGGTCGCGCGGTTCCAGACTGTAGCCCCTAGAACCGCTCGGCCACTCCGCCCGGCTCATTGGTCTGAAGATGACCACAGTTGTGGTCGAAACCGGTCACCGGAATATATAATTTGTGATCAAGACTGTTTTTGATAGTAAATATTAGTAATAACACTGATCACTGATTGCTCCCACAATGTATTCAAAAGTAATCCAGATTTTTAGATTTCCAGAAGGCTTTCGACATCGTTCCTCACAAGCATCTTCTAAGCAAACTGCGTCCCTATGGAATATCACCTCTGTTTTGCGATTGGATTCGTGATTTCCTGTCAGAAAGGTCACATTTCGTAGTAATAGACGGAAAGTCATCGAATAAAACAGAAGTAATATTCAGCGCTCCCCAAGGAAGTGTTATAGGCCCTCTATTGCTCCTGATCCATATTAACGACATATGAGACAATCTGAGTAGCAGTATTAGATTGTTTGCTGATAATGCTGTCATTTACCGTCTTGTACAGTCATCAGATGACCAAAATGAATTGCAAAAGGATGCAGATAAGATATCTGTATGGTGTGAAAGGTGGCAATTGACCTAGAATAAAGAAAAGTGTGAAGTTATTCACATGAGTACTAAAAGAAATCCCTTAAATTTCGATTACGTGATAAGTCAAACAAATATGAAGGCTGTAAATTCAACTAAATACTTACCAATTACAATTACAAATAACCTAAATTGGAGCTATCACATAGATAATTTTGTGGATAGAGCAAACCAAAGACTGCGACTCATTGGCAGAACACTTAGAAGGTGCAACAGGTCTACTAAAGAGACTGCTTACACCACGCTTATCCGCCCTGTTCTGGAGAATTACTATGCGGTGTGGGATACGCATCAGGTGAGACTGACGGATGACATCGAAAAAGTTCAAAGAAGGGCGGCTCGTTTTATACTATCGCGAAATAGGGGAGATCGTGCCACAGACATGATACGTGAATTGGAGTGGGAATCATTAAAACGAAGGCGTTTTTCGTTGCGACGGGATCTTCTCATAAAATTTCAATCACCGGTTTTCTCCTCCGATTGCGAAAACGTTCTGTTGCCCCCCACCTACATAGGGAGAAATGATCATCACGATAAAATAAGAGAAATCAGAGCTCGCACGGAAAAAATTAAGTGCTCGTTTCTCTCGCATGCCGTTCGAGAGTGAAACGGTAGAGAGACAGCTTGAAGGTGGTTCATTGAACCCTCTGCCAGGCACTTTATTGTGAATAGCAGAGTAATCGAGTGGATGTAGAAACTAGGCCAAACGGTATGCGACGTCGAATCGCCATAGCATGAAACTGCATATCATCCAGTGCACTTTCGTCTGTGCATTTATCTCTCGAACATCGACTGCAAATGTGACGTGTAGTCGATGGTAAACAATTTGAGCACATGCTTAAGTAAAGTGTAAAACTAGTTTTCGTTAAGGAAACTATTTATTTTGTGAGTGACATGTTCTCAGTCATTCTGAATAAAATTAATTTATTTTAAGTATATTCCGTGTGACCGCAACTTTGAGTAGTATCTGAAGACACATTTGTCCGATACCAGGTGTTTCACCTTTAAGAAGCATTTTGGCGTCTCCAGGCAAAGACAGGTCAGGTATTACTTTTTTTCAAATGTAAGAAAGTTAATACAGTAGTTTCCTTCTTTCCGTGAATAGGGATGTTGATCCCGAATTATGAACCACCGACGTTTGTTTTTCGGCTTTGAGAAGTAAGCAGCGGCGGAAAGGGTTAAAATGAAAAACTACCTGATGGAACTCTTATTGTTTCCAAGAAAGCCTACAAACGCACACACAGTCGGAATAGTTTTCCTAAGACCCATCTAATGCACCAGAAGCTACCATATGCCATAGTTACAAAACGAAAATCGTAGCTGAGACTGTTTGTGTGTCATATAGGAAATGAGGTTTTATTTTAGTTGTGTAGGCCTGTCTTCCACCATATAACGACAGAGCCTTACAATGGACATCTTTGATCTCGAACGCTCGCAACCATGCTCAAAACAACATTCGATCATTAAAAAAAAAAAAACAAAAAAAAAACAGTGGTCTGTGACATTTCTATGCAAAACGTTGCATTCTACCACATGTGATATTTTAAAAGAGAGAAACAAAGTAACAATGTATCAGTACCATAGCAGGTAAATTATACGTAACTCAATGACGTCAGTGGGAGGAGGAGATTAGTATTTAACGCTTCGTCGACAACGAGGTCATTAGAGACGGAGCACAAGTTCGGGAGGATAGAGAAGGAAAGTGGTTGTCCCCTCTCGAAGGAACTATCCTGAATTTGCTTTAAGCTATTCAGGGAAATCAAGGAAAACCTAAATCAAGATGTTTGAACGCAGATTTGAATCGTAGTTCTCCCGAATGCGACTCCAGTATACTAACCCAATGACGTCAGTGAATCATAACATTTTTAGTCAACCACATAACCTGCCTTTCGCCAAGCATGTTGCAACTGTGGCGTGTACTACGTTGCAGAAAATTTATTCTAAATCACAGTACTCTCACAAAACCAGCAATCCTTCAGATATAGGGTCTATATTGCCGAAAGAAGTAAACATCAAGAGGTTGGCAATATCCTTAGCACAACATCTTTACTTGGAAAATATGCATCTTGAAGGGTACGATCTGTTTGACCTTAGTAGGAATCACACGGCAAGAGGCTCTTTTTACTGGTTACATTTTCTGTAGTCAGAAAACGTTTCATTTATTCTTTAGTCATTTTTCCACTTTTGACTGTCACCACATGAATGTTTCACGGGCAGTTTGTTTCAAATTTCTTTGAAATATTTGGGCCGAAAGTACTTTATGCCTCTTGAAAACGGATGTTCAACTTATTTGCCAGTCTGCCTGTCATTGATAGCTGTGGGTACAGACTGCAACACACTAACTGTAGTTTTCTGTCCTTTGTGAGACAGGGTTGATGATGAAGACATCTCGTACTGGAAGGGACTCTGGTCATTGTTCCAAACATTCCCTTTCTCCATACCCTGCTCTGTCACAAACATGTTCACTACCTCCACAAACAGTTATGCTTTTTGACGTATACTATTACAGTCATCTACGTCCATAAGTGTGACACATGTAGTCATATTCCCGGATAAAATGCCATAGTCAGCCTTAAGAACGTCGGTAAAAGAAATCGAAGCTCTGAAATTGTCCAAGCCATCCATTTTAGACGATGCTAGTGCCCACATTTGCAGATGCCAATAGTGAACTGTAGATCCATATGACCTTGCTTTATCCAATTGCGATATTATATTTTATTTTATAGTTTGAAATTGCGACAGTCTGTTTCCTTTGAAACGAGCTCCTGCTCGCCTTTTGATAACACATAATTGAGAATTAATAGGCAATTTCATTTACTTTTATGCACTTATAGCGCCTCGTTACTTTTCTATAGAAATTGAAGTCGCGATTATAATAGTCTTCAAAAATCTTCTCTGGTACGTTGCCTCAATATCTTTTAATAGACTGGAGAGTGAGTGGAGATAGTTCGTACTCACTCTGACTGGACTGATCCTGTTGCCCTTGAGATGAAAGTCGTGTCCTGCTTGAACAGCCACCTTCAAGCTCAGGTTCTACCTGTCCTTCAAAATCAGTATACCTTGCCAGCGCAGCGTTATCTATCCCCAATATATTTATGAATTATTATGTCATATAATACAGCCACGAACTTCAAAATGGTTCAAATGGCTCTGAGCACTATGGGACTTAACTACTGTGGTCATCAGTCCCCTAGAACTTAGAACTACTTAAACCTAACTAACCTAAGGACATCACACACATCCATGCCCGAGGCAGGATTCGAACCTGCGACCGTAGCAGTCGCGCGGTTCCGGACTGCGCGAGCCACGAACTCACTGTCCTTGATTCAGATCACTCTCCACATTCAGCACATCGGAATTTTTCCCCTAATAGTTGGTGCGCATTCGTAGCGTTAATTCTCTTCATGATATGACTTTATACAGTAACACGCATGCGAACATTCCAAGAGACACATTCATACTGCAGCTATATTATTCACGCAACTTGAGCACTTAAAAGTGCAGCTATAACATAATACCGTCAAATGGCGCTACCAGACAAGTGTGGGGTTTTGCATGGAAATGATGCAGACCATTGTTGTTTTCATGACCGAGTGTTACTCTAAGCGTGGTTTCGTGCGCTTCCTAGCGTTCGAGGTCAAAGGTGTCCGTTTACACCGCAATAACCTACTCTGGCCGCATTGCTTTCCAATTTTAGTACGTTTCTCAGATTCTTTTGCGAATGCTTTCAACTTCAGTATTAAAAAGTATCTACCACTGTGATTGTCTTTCCAGGAGCTACTGAATGCCCTCATGAAAGATACACGGTTCTATTAACAAAAAGCGACTTGTTTCGATAATTCGGTTGATACCAGAATTCAGAGCATTATCAACAAGAAACATTATGTGCCTATCAACATACTATCAATCGAGGGAAACCTCCTTTAGATATCTGGAACCGTTCACGAAATAAAAGGGGTGTTACGTCTTACGTGACTCATTCGGTGCATATTAATGAAAATAATCGTCTTATAAGGTTCCCTTGATGTACGCCGAAAACTACTTTAATCTGTGAAGATCTCTCTCTCTCTCTGTTTGCCTCTCTGTCTCTCTCCCCCCCCCTCTCTCTCTCTCTCTCTCTATCTATCTGTTACGAACGACATGCTGTGCTCTACTTGCTGCGAGCTCTTCACTCCTGTCAAGAAGCTGGTCTGATGATCCATAGGTTCATATTTTGTTCTTTAGGTCACAGTGCGGAACCGTATAGAACGCCTTTCGGAAGTCAATGAACACAGCATCAACCTGCGCCCGGGTATCTACCGCGTTCTATGTGTCGTGAATGAACATAACGAACAGGGTTTTGACAAGATCGATGCTTGCGTAATCCATGTTGATTCCTACAGAGTAGATTAATCTGTCACACAAATGCCATAATGCTCGAGCATGAAGCGTGTTCCACAGCAGTATAACATACTTACGTTAGCGATTAGGCTTGTATTGTGTGGATATGTTTGAGGACCCTTCTTGAAAACAAGAATGATTACGCATATACGCATATTACCAATCACTTGGAACGCTTCGTCTCTCCCGTGACCTGCGATAGACTGCTATTACAAGATGTGGTAGGATCCCTCTGTCCATCTCCACTAGAGAACAATTAATAGGCTACGACCCCAACTTCACTTGTGTTTCTAACTGAAATAATTGCATAAAACACGGTCGCCAAGTTAATGTAACTCTGTGACTTCACTACGAGTAACCGTGCACGTTAATCGAAAGTAAAATACCCCGTATTAAAGGGAATAGGTTGGATCCCACTTTCAGAGTTCAACAGAAATATTGTGACCATTGTTCGACTCCAGAGGTGAAAACTGAAGGGGAGCGGGTGGGGGGAGGGGGTTATCAACATAGCAACCAGCTATCTATTGTTTGGACTAGTCATGTAAAATAATTTATGTACACAGAAACCCTGGTAAAAATGCATATATTTTTAATGCATTTCAGTTCGAAAGCCGTAATGATAAGAACACACAGAATCAGATGAGTCGGGAGAAATCAGAGAAACAATTGTGCCAGGTTTTACTACGCACGGAGAATTTACCTGCATACTGCAATGAGGTTTACCGCGGCGTCAGTGCCTCAGTGCCGCACGGACCCGCATCGGTAACAGAAGCGCATCTTTCATGCGGCCACAAGACACGTCTCCTCTCCAACACTGTCCATCCCGTAAGCTCTTGTGCCATAACGAAAACCGTTGGCCTTTCTTCGATTATTGTTTTCAAAGAATCTGTTGCACTGGCTCATCGCAGGTTGTCGTTGCAATTCGTGTCGCAGATACGCTCCTTCCACAGGAACGACAGAAGAACTAGTCTCTGTTAAGTTTCCTGGGAAGGTCCATTTTCCACGAGAACGGAGACTGCCAATACCTCTGTCTTCTTTGCCGAATTTGAAGTTAACGGTCTCGCTCTCACCTACTGTCCGAAGAAGCCGCCACTGTGCAAAATCGCCCCGACACGTAATCAAACATAGTTTGTCACCAAATATGCGCTATGCTCTTCCTCTGTTATCTACCTGCCTCACTTCATTGGCAGTTTAAAAATATATATCTCTAGATACCTAACATTGCCTCTGTATCGAACATGTAGCTTAGTGGTGACGAATCATAATGTTCATATCACTACAAATGAATTTTTCCCATTACCTGGAACGCTTCGTCTCAGCGTTAGACTGTTACTAAAAGAGTTCATTCGTATACTCTTTGTAAAATTGTAAAGGTGTCCGGTCGGAGTTAGTGACACTTGCTCGGAGAGACACTTGCCCAGAGAAGGAATGTGTTGACATTTGCACGGACCCCCGGACATTGCAGTTAGTGGATAGAGTGTTCCAGAAGTACGGTACAACGGCCTGTCCGCGCTACCTGCGACGTTTTCTGGGTAAGGCCAAAGCCTGCGCGAAGTTCACTGTCCCAGCACCAGTTCGCAGTGTGCGTGGCTTTCTCCCAGAGTTCAGTACTGCAGTTGCCTCTTACTGGCAAGTAGCGTTCTGCGTTTTAGTGCTGAGAAATGGAGTTCACCCAGACCACCAAAGCCCTAACTGATTTTCAACGGGTATCAGAATATAGTGGACTATACCAACAAACAAGAAATGACTTACTGACATTGTGCAAAGCTTAAAAAGAATAAATCCAAAGGAAAACTACATACAAAAATTAACACAGTTTTCGGGGAAGGCAGCCTTGTTTATATTCCAGATCAAGCACCAAATGAAGTGCGAAAACGTTTTGTCAAGCAAAGAATCTGGTAAAAGGAACAGACGCTACAGTTTCATGAGTTTACGTTGAAGAGGTAGGGCAGCTCTTCAATCGAGGCTATGAGTTAGTAACATCGTTACCATCATACTGAAGTACGAAGCAGTGGTTACATCGTATTAGGCGAAAATATATGGGCACTACGCAAGATCCCACCGATTCTGGAGGAATATCCTTCCAAGAAAATAATGTGCTGATGAATGATGGTGGCAAAGTTTTACTTGCAGATGGTAACAGGAGACCGAGTGACAGATTACTGGTGTGTACCAGCGAAAAGGGAAACGCATGTTTATCAAAGTGTGAATCATTCTGTGTGGATGTTGAAGAGTTCGAGCAAGCAGTTTGGACAGTCGTTTACACTCCACGCCGACCTTAATAGTTCTTGGGAGGAAACAAACACAATTCCAGTTGTTAACGCTTTGATCCCAAATAAAAAGCGAGAAATATTTGAACATGTTTTTAAAGCTATTAAAACTAACTTGCCTGGTTAGAATCCTGCATCTCTGATGATGGACTTAGAATGGTTGAAATGGCTCTGAGCACTATGGGACTTAACATCTGAGGTCATCAGTCCCCTAGAATTTAGAACTACTTAAACCTAACTAACCTAAGGACATCACACACATCCATGCCCGAGGAAGGATTCGAACCTGCCACCGTAGCGGTCGCGCGGTTCCTGACTGAAGCGCCTAGAACCGCTCGGCCACAACAGCCGGCGATGGACTTCGAAATTGCCATCGTCCAAGCAGTTATCAGTTTGTTTCCTGGAACAGAAATTACTGGTTGCAATTATCATTTTGATCAATGTTTGTGGAAACAAGTTAAGTGTTGCGGCCTCGTTCCAGTCGATAAGGGAAATGAGGAAATACGCTGCCTCATAGTAATGTGTTCTGCTCTAGCACATCTTTGCTTGGAAATGTTGGATGATGGTTGGCTGTGTATTCAGGAGAGCAGGCGTGAAAACCTCCGAGAAAATGCAGAGTACCACGGCCACCACTTTAAAAGACTAATTTTAAACCTTGATGGGAACAGAAAAAAAAGTTAGCAATGAAGACCGGCGAAACGATTGCAAAGGCTTTAAAGAAACACCAGACTGATGGGAACTTAAAATCGTTACTGACTTGCGTGGCCAACGCACAGAAGTTACTATGACGATGAAAACGTCATAATCATTGAAGCATTTGCAAATATTGGAAAGAAGTTTAATGTAATGCTTGGCACACTTTTAAATACCATAAATAAATTCAATGGGAGACGAAAAGATACTACCTCCTCGTGGTGCTCCCTGGAAACGACAAAAAGTCAGCTAAATGTCTCTTGAAATTTGTATAATATTCCCTAATTAAGACTGACAAGATTATCTCAAAGACGAAGCTTTTCCCAGGGAATAATGGCATAACTCGCCTTGGGAGGTTATTAGAATCAAAATCTGTATGGACAGAAAACCAATACAAAATCTTGGCAGCGGAAACGCAGGCAAATGTCATGCAAAGAAATCCATACTTTCTCCCTGCGTTAGAAAACGATCAAACCAGCATGAAACTAGCAAAGTCAAAATAAATTATCATAAAAAAGTGACTGACTGCAGTTTTGCAATGTTCCAACATATGTTGAAACTAATTTCTAGTAACACAGCAGGCCTGTTGAGGATGCGCTAGGCGCCTGTGTTGTGAGCGCTCGCGATAAAACGGGACGGTTAGACGTTGCGTAGCGCAGCACGTCCGACTGGTAGCGCAGAAGTACAATGTGCTGCAATCATAGGAATAACCATAATTAAATTCGGCGTAGCCTTAGATACGAACATACAGTACATACAGTATATACAGCGCAGTGCTTAAGGGGAAATTCCACCCAAAAGCCGGCCGTTGTGACCGAGCGGTTCTAGGCGCTTCAGTCCGGAACCACGCGGCTGCTGCTGTCGCAGGTTCGAATCCTGCCTCGGACATGGATGTCTGTGATGTCCTTAGGTTAGTTAGGTTTAAGTAGTTGAACACCTGTTTTGATACCATGTTTTGATTGGTGTTTCCCACTATTCAAAAGTAAAACTCATCAACAGACGTTAATACTACATGCAACTGAGGACAACATGACTAAAAAAGTAGAAGATGACACCAGATAAACGAAAACTTTCGAGAAAGCCTTACTTCACTACGAAATAATTTACACACTCATACTGTCATCGTCAAAGGAGACTTTAATCATTCTACAATCAATTGGCATAATAACAATTTTGAAAGTGGTAGGCGTGATAAGACTTCGCGTGAAAAAATACTAAATGCCTTAACTGAAAACTACCTAGAACACATAGTTTGTAAGACCGTTCACGTTCGAATTGTGTTAGATAGAATGGTACTACATAGACCTGACCTCTTTGAGGACGTCCATGTTGAAATTCGTAACAGAGACAATTAGACAGT
Source organism: Schistocerca piceifrons (assembly GCF_021461385.2). Lineage (NCBI taxonomy): Eukaryota > Metazoa > Arthropoda > Insecta > Orthoptera > Acrididae > Schistocerca > Schistocerca piceifrons. The sequence continues at coordinate 635,385,507 of NC_060149.1, forward strand.
TGAAGCGACGATGATTACCAAAAGGCACAGGGCAGCTACAACAATAGAAAGATTTATATGCAAAGGAAACTAGATAAAGAGGCAATAATATCATTCTCGGTGAGGAACTTAAAACATTGAGCTCTGGATAGGAGCATGTAAAGGAAATGTGGCTGAAGTTTAAAATAGTAGTCGACCAAACACTAGATATGTATCGACCTAACAGAATATTACATGAAGAGAGGGACCCTCCGTGTCATACAGTCTCTGAAAATAAACTTACAAACAAATAGTGACTACTGTGTAATAGGTTAACAAGTGTAAAAACAGTGAAGGGCAATTAAACCCAGAGAGAGGACTTGTTCTCATCTGCACCAACGTAGTACAACTTCTGTGCAGAAAAAAATCCGTCAAAGTCTACTCAGTGTTAGATAATTTTAGATTGCGTTATCTGCATAGGACGATTTTTTCCAAAGTGTACAAACTCTAGGGATTGATTGCACGACTTACTAGTAACCGACTTTCCACATCGGAACAGTTTTGTTACAGGTTTCTTCACCAGGCAACCACGATTCCCGGATTTGTGTCATCCGTCCTATTCACAGATGAGGCCACCTCTACGCGGAGTGGTATCTTCAACTTTCATAACAGTCATCTGTGTGATAGTATGCGCAACCTCCATGGTATGGTAACTGCGAATCATCAGCATCGGTGCAGCCGGAATGTATGGGTCGGGATAATTGGTGACCGTATTTTGGGATCAGTCTTGCATTCACGTCGCCTAACAGGCTGAAACTATCGGCGTTTCTTTCTTGCGGTGACTTTTCCTTCCCTGCCGGAAGAAGTGCCATTGTTGATTCGAAAGGTTATATGGCTGCTACATGATCGTAGTTCAGCCCAATTCGCCATTAACGTCCAGACGCATGACAATCGTGTCTTCCCTGGTCGATGAATCGGACGAAGGCATCCAGTTGCCTGGCCTGCTCGTTCACTGGCTCTCAAACCGTGCAATTTCTGGTTATGGCGTCATCCAAAAAGCATCGTTATGCAGCGCCCATTCCACATGTGGAGACACTGGAGCAGAGTACTCATGCTGCCTTTGACACTGTTCGGATGCAGCCTGGCCGATGACTACGTGCAAGACAGAACGTGCTGCAGCGCGTACACGCATGCGTTGAGGTACATGGAAACTATTTTCAACACATAAGGTAACTGTGGCTACATGGTACAGTACGTATTAGACCGCAGTCTCTGTAACAATTTATGATCGAATAAATGGTCTCTAGCATGGAAACCATGCATTACCGGACATAAATTCACTAGACCTTTTTTGTTCCGTATTCTCTCATAGACCAGCCCCTAGACTTTGTACACGGTGGAAAAAGTCATCCTGTATTTTGAGCAGACTAAATTGTTCCAGCAGACAAACGTTAGTCTTTGCCAACCAGCCGCCACCTGGCGGAGTGTTAACTGTTTGTAGCATATTTGTGTTGCCATCGGATCATGTATTTTTGTCATCTCCCTTAACGTGTATCTTTTTCTCCTATTTTATAATCAGTAAACTTGTGTCATAACTTTTATAAAATATCAACCACGTGTTGATATATTAATCACTCATCAACAATTGACTAAAATAATGATAAGGCCAGCATTTCATTAATATTATTTCAGCATTCGAGTTCATTTAGATGCTGATAAATGTGATAACCTGTAACGCAGGCTATCAACAACAAACACAGTCAAAGGGGGTAAAAAAAGAATCAGTTTAGAGGACATGTGGGGCAGATAGTCAAGTGGAAGGTTCACTAGCTAAAATGATTGATGCCAGGGCAGTAACTGAGAGCCCCCTTGTCGCCTTCCAAAAGAAGACCTCTTATAAAAACCAAAGAAATTATGTCATATGCAGAGGCAGTCAGCAGTACCAAAGTTAGAGTCTGGTAATTAATAGATGACGAAAGTAAAAGCAGAAATGCTTAATTCCGTTTTCAAATGTTCCTTGATATGAAAGATGTAGAAATACTTCCTTAGTCTGATTCTCGTACAACTACAAGGGTGCATGGTCTAGATATTAGAGGCACTGGCGTAGGTAAACAACTGAAATCACAGAAATTGAACAAAGCTCCAGGGTCTAATGGAATACCTATTAGATGACACACAGAATTTTCAGCTTAGTAAGCCACTCTTTCAACCGTAATATACTGAAGAACCCTTGAAAAAGAAATTGTGCCCAATAGTTGGAAGCCAGCATAGGTGACACTCATCTACCAGAAGGGTAACAGAAGTGACCCACAAAACTACTCTTCAGTCTTTTTGACATTCATATGTTGCAGAAACTTAGAACATATTCTGAGCTCAAGCGTAACCTATTGCCTCAAACTGTATTACCTCGTTCGTGCCAATCAGCGTCGGTTTCGAAAAAGTCGGTCTCCCGAAACCCAGCTCCCGCTTTTGTCGTACAATATCCTGAACTCCATAGATGGCGGCGGTTGGGTATCTGCAGTATTTCTCGACTTCGGAAAAGCATTTCACTCAGTACCACACAGAAATTTGTGGTTGGATCGAGAGTGTCTTAGAACCGAGAGCGTCAGCGACAGATACAGAAATAACTTCAGGCATACCCCAGGGAATTACTTTGCAATCCTTGCTGTTCATGTTGAATGTTAACGACCTGGCTGACAATATTAACAGAAACCTCAGAGTTTCCGCAGGTGATGCGGTTATCTGTAATGAAGTACTGTCTGAAAAAGCTGCACAAAATATTCAGTCAGACCTTGATTGGACTTCAAAGTGATGCAGAGATTGGCAACTTACTTTAAATGTTGAGAAATGAAAAACTGTGCACTTCAAAAAACGGAAAAACGTACTATTGCACAACTACAGTATCAGTGAGACAATTATTATCAGTCAAAACATGGTGTACCATTCTGTAGGGATACGGAATGTAACGATCACTTAGGCCCTGTCGTAGATGTAGCAGGTGGTAGACACAGGTTCATTAGTAGGATACAAGGAAAATGCAATTACTTCACAAAGGAAATTGCTTATAAAACACTCATGCGATCCATGCTAACATATTCTGCAAATGTGTGTAACCCGCACAAAATAGTTCTAACATGTACACAATGGACGTACACAAAGAAAGGTGGTGCAAATCATCGCTGCTGCTGTGATTCCGTAGATTTCTCCTGCGTCTTAATGTTTATGCTCTAAGTTTTAAGGAGACTAAAAATTTAAGGTCATCAGAATCCTCTTCACCCTCAAGGATAGAATCATTGTACCCAACCTGTCTGCGTTTACAGCAAATTCTGTGTGCAAGTGTGACAAAGTTTTCTAACTGTTTGCGTAATAAAAAATGGTTCAAATGGCTCTGAGCACTATGGGACTTAACATCTATGGTCATCAGTCCCCTAGAACTTAGAACTACTTAAACCTAACTAACCTAAGGACAGCACACAACACCCAGTCATCACGAGGCAGAGAATTTGCGTAGTATATATCAGAGGCGCAACGTGGGTACCAATCTGGTATTCACTTACTGCAGTGGTTCCCATCCTGAGCGTAATTACCCTCAGGGGGATAAAATGAAATTTTCGGAGAGGTAAAACAAAAAAGAGGCTCCTATTAAGATTTAGTAAAAACTTTACCTTGAAAAATAATTTCTATTATAACCGTTTCGATAAAATGTAGTACACTGATCGTAATTAAAACTACAACGCTATGAAGGCAGCATGCGACAAATGTCAAACTTCCGCGAAGTGTATTGTATCCTTGGATATGGAAATAAGCACACACGACAGATAGGAATAACGTCGTCTGTATTCTATACAGGATGTAACTAAATTTGCTCTATATACTTTGAGAACAGGTTCCTCACACCAAAACAAGAAAAAGTGTCTAGTAAGGACGGACTCTAAAATGCATTACATTAGAGCTATGAGCACTTGTTCATCTTAGATACTTTGAAATACAAGTCTTCCACTTCTACATATACATCTACATCTACATGAATTATTCTGCAATTCACATTTAAGTGCTTGGCAGAGAGTTCATCGAACCACAATCATGCTATCTCTCTACCATTCCACTCCCGAACAGCGCGCGGGATAAACGAACACATAAACCTTTCTGTTCGAGCTCTGATTTCTCTTATTCTATTTTGATGCTTATTCCTACCTATGTAGGTTGGGCTCATCAAAATATTTTCGCATTCGGAAGAGAAAGTTGGTGACTGAAATTTCGTAAATAGATCTCGCCGTGACGAAAAACGACTGCCATCCCAACTCGCGTATCATATCAGCAACACTCTCTCCCCTATTACGTGATAATACAAAACGAGCTGCCCTTTTTTGCACTCTTTCGATGTCCTCCGTCAATCCCACCTGGTAAGGATCCCACACCGCGCAGCAATATTCTAACAGAGGACGAACGAGTGTAGTGTAAGCTGTCTCTTTAGTGGACTTGTTGCATCTTCTAAGTGTCCTGCCAATAAAACGCGACCTTTGGCTCGCCTTCCCCACAATATTATCTATGTGGTCTTTCCAACTGAAGATGTTCGTAATTTTAACACCCAGGTACGTAGTTGAATTGACAGCCTTGAGAACTGTATTATTTATCGAGTAATCGAATTCCAACGGATTTCTTTTGGAACTCATGTGGATCACCTCACACTTTTCGTTATTTAGCGTCAACTGCCACCTGCCACACCATACAACAATCTTTTCTAAATCACTTTGCAACTGATACTGGTCTTCGGATGACCTTACTAGACGGTAAATTACAGCATCATCTGCGAACAACCTAAGAGAACTGCTCGGATTGTCACCCAGGTCATTTATATAGATCAGGAACAGCAGAGGTCCCAGGACGCTTCCCTGGGGAACACCTGATATCACTTCAGTTTTACTCGATGATTTGCCGTCTATTACTACGATCTGCGTTCCATATTTTGGAAGGGGGTATTATGGACCAAAACAAGAAAAAAAGTCCAGAAAACATGGGCTCCAAAATGCTTGCCTTAAGAGATATGAGCACTTGCTCTTATTCGTTACTGGGAAAAACACCTTTTCTATTGAACAAGTGCTCATAGCTTTTAAGTTATGCATTTTAGAGAGCATGTTTACTCGACATTTTTTGTCTTGTTTTGGTGGAAGAAACCTGTCCTCAAAGTCTGTAAACATAATTTAGTTATATCTTGTACATAAGGAAAGATTACACAGCGGATATCTCATCCACAATTCGCATTTGAATGTTGTTTGTTTGTGAGAAGATCGTGCTACGCATCGTGTTCGCAGAAACATCTTCAGCACGTACGGGAAGTCGACAGCGACGGGAGTGGCCTGTCGACAGCGCGGTTTCTCGTGTTGCGACACTGCTGCTCGTTTCGGTCGGGATCTCACGACTCTAATGCCAATATGGAATCGATCAGTTCAGGAGAGTCATACTAAACGTCACCCATGAGACCAACGGTATATTGTTCGCTCTGCCGTGAAGATAACCACGTCTCGTACCTCAGGTCAGGAAACGGGCTTGATTCCAGCAATGTAACTATGGGCAATGTGCGGAGCACCGCGGAGATCACTGTATGGTTTCCCTTGACACATCGGCAGAGAGAGGCGCACCAACAGTGGTTCGTCCAACGGTGACGCCGGACATAGGAGTGGCACCACGTCATTTTTTCAGATGAGTTCCCGTTCTGCGTACTGAATTACGATGGACATACGCGTGTATGAAGTGTCAGAGGAGAACACACCTTGCCAGACAGCATTCTTCATCGTCATACAGAACAGTAAGGAACGCAACTATGTATAAGCCATGATCACCTCTGTTTCGCATGACCTATAATTTGGATAGTAGCCGTTATATTTATCACATATTAAACCCTGGTAACCATTTCTTTACCTTTCAACAAGATAACGCAACACCGAATGTTGCCCATGTTGTCCTGACCTACTTTGATACAGAGGGTGTTGACAGCTGCCCTAGCCAGCAAGTTCTCCATCTCCATCTAGTGAAGGCTTGCTGAGAGATGGCATGTCCCTACTAGCCAGCCACTATGATTGATGAACTCTGGCATAGATTTGAAGCAATACGGAATACTATACTCATATCTGCCATCCAAGCCCAGTTCGACTCGAAACCTAGCCGTAACAGAGCCATTTGGTGCCTGACGTGACAGCTCTAAGTACTAAATTTCACACGCTGTTGTTGTAGATGTGGTATCCAGTCTGCAACCTGGTTTGATGCAGCTCTCCAAGCTAGTCTATCCTGCGGAACCTCTTCATCCCTGAATAACTGCAGCAGCCTATATACATATGAACCCGCCTACGGTGTACATAGTTTCGTCACACTCTACAATTTTAACAGGCCCTTCTCCCAACCCCACCCCCCAACACATACACACAAACATTCATTTCCCTCTAATACCAAATTGACAGTTAATTAGTGCCTTAAAATATCTTCTGTCAGCTAATCCAGTCTTTTAGTCACATGTGCAATAAATGTTTTTTCCCTAATTGCATTCTATACCTCTTCATTAGTTACTTGATTCACACATCTAATCTTTAGCACCACTTTCAAAAGCTCATATTTTCTTCTTGAATGAATTGCTTATCAATCGTGTTTCACATCTGCAGAAACCTGCTCTGCAGTCCAATAGATTACTAAAAGACTTCTTAAACTTAAATTTATATCACGTGTTAACAAATCACCGTTTTTCAGAAATATTTTTCTTGCTACAGCCGGTCTCCAGCCAATCTTTTCCGTTGCAACCATCACCATTAATTTTTCTGCCGAAATAGCAAAACTCATCTACTACTTTTAATGTCTCATTTACTAATTAATTATATAAGCAGCGCCTGATTTAATTCGACTACGTTTAATTACCCCAGTTTTATATTTGTTGATGGTGATCGTCTTGTAACCTACTATCAGGACATTACCAACTCCGTTCGATTGCTCTTTCCAGTCATTTGCCGTCTCTGGCAGAATTACAATGTCATCGGCGAACCTGAGAGTTTTTATTTCTCCTCCCTAAAATGTAATTCTCGATCCAAATTTCTACATGGTTTTCTTTACTGTTTGCTCATTGTATAGGTACCTACATATTTAATCATGTCTTCTTCCTACTGTATTATATACCCGCAATAACTGAAATTAAGTTATTTAGTATCTGCTCTGGAGGTGCAATTTTAATAGCCAGTAGAATATTTATTAATAATCTACCTACCTTCCATCAAGTTAGCTTCTCGGTTTTCTCTTTTCTCTTGCAATTTAGCAAACTATTTCCTCAGTTCATTTTTTATCCATTCATCTGTCTGCGTATGTTACTCACCTCCATGTCCTTTTCATAACATATCTTCTACTCCAGGTTGTTCCCTCATCTACTTGTTGGTGTCCCTGTCTCTTCTACTATTTCCCAACACGCACGTCCTCTCTGATCACTGACCACCTCCAAGATTCCAAATGATTCCCATTATCGTCCATTTCTCAGAGCTATTATCAACAACTGCTAATACACATGGATTTCTAATTATCAGTTTCAGATCCATTGAAAGCTTCGTTTTGAAAACCAGTTTAGTTTACTAAAAGCACTCCAAGACATCCATATGCTCATTTTTACTTCTTTTGCTGTAAATCCATACGTAGTGGCCTTTATTTGCCATTCTCTCAGCAGCTATGTTCCTAACTTTAAAAATCGATGAGTAACGCTCTTGCGTCTAAGTCAGTTTTGAATGAATGAAGGAATATCTTCTAATAGCAAAATTAAAACCAAAGAAAAATGTCTTGGACTCTGTGGATAACATGTGAGATTTATTTTTTTACCCATGAACTAAGTATTATTTATCAGCCGGCCGCTGTTCCGGAACCACCCGGCTGCTACGGTCGCAGGCATGGATGTGTGTGATGTCCTTAGGTTAGTTAGGTTTACTTAGTTCTAAGTCTAGGGATTGTTGACCTCAGGTGTTAACTCCCATAAAGCTTAGAGCCATTTGAACCATTTTTATTATTTATCATTCGGCACTGTATAAATAGCTGTTTATTTTTAATGTTTAATTCAGTTAGGTGGCAGACCTTGTTGCGGATATTATATAGTATCATTTTACCTTACTAGCAATTGTCTCAGATAGGTCAGGAACCACTGACCAAGCAAGATGTGAAAAACCGCGTAAAATCCACTTCCGCGTAGGCCAGCACTTCAGCTTTCTCCGTTAATCCTCCGGGAAAGTTCGAGCCAGGACCGGTGGACTTCCCACGTGTCCTAGAAGTGGGCGCCAGTCATCCAATCATTATGCATTGTTTGGATACATTACAGCGGCTTTTATAATTTGGTGTTAGCGTTTGTTTAGAGTGTGTTTAAAAATGTTGTCTATTTTAATATTCATTCATTTCATGTCTTTTTCGGCCTTAAATTTACTATCCGCAAATATCTGTGTGCTGTATGTATTCTCGTGTTTACGTCCGCCCACTGTCTGTTGGATAACTATGAATCTCATCTGAAGATAAGTAATCACTAGTTCTTACTTTATTGCATTTCAAGTGTGTGTTATTGTTTTTTCCTTTATTATAGAAGCAGCCCCATGTGTGATAAGTGTGGATGTTGCCTTAGGTGAGAATGGGGGAAACATTTCAGGACTGTGGGGTGATGTTTCATTGGGTGACTGAAGAGATGAGGCCAAGTATCAGATGAGGCGCTACCATGGCATTGTAGACTGCACAGTCGCGACGGGAGAATTTTGGAAGAGGGGAAAAAAGACGTGTGCCCTTCAGACAGAATTAGAAATGGCATATTTGGCATTAGATAGGTTGATGGTGGAAAGAGACAGTGGCAGCTAGGAAAAGGTAACCTGTAATTATAAAAAAGGAGAGAACCTCATGAATTTCATTTAAAATTCGGGTTAGAAATCGGTTTGACTTATTACCTGAAATAGGAGAATTATGTCAACGAGTTTTTAAGGAAATTCGAGAGCAGCAGGTCCCTAGGAACAACTTCAAGCCTGGTTCGGCAGACGAGTGAAGCCGAAAGGAAAGAATTCTGTTGTTAGGTAGCAGTCGTGGGAGGGGTGTAGCCCCTTCGCTAAGGAAAAGCTAGAAGTTGACTACCAGGTCACAAGCACCGTTAACCCTAGTGCCGTGTTTAGCCAGGTGATAGGAAACATATGGGCTTTGTGTTGATATTTTGATGAAGAAGGTCTGGTACTTGTAATAGGAGGAGTTATAAATAGCCTGGCTAGCAAATTCAAGTGTAATATTAAAAGTTAAGTTAAATTAAGTCGCATGGCACGAATAGCTGGAAGACCCCGAAGGGCAGGTTCAGCCGCCCAATTAGAAAGGTTTTCCCTATCCGTAGCGTTCGTAGTCACCTTTCCTTCCCGGAGTATGAGAGCTGTGTACCTTGGTGTATACTCAGTTCATGATAAGAATAAACCTCATGTAAACATTACACTCCGTCCCAGGGGACACCGCCTTGTAGTAGACACCGTCAGTGCCGGGCGGGAGGGCTTGCGTGCTTCCGTGAAGTCTAGAGCTGTGCAGGCGGTAGCGTAGCTGCTGGCAGGGTCACCGAAGCCGGATTGATCTCGACTGAGGAGCCAAACGAAGTGTGTCCCACAACATAGGGCAGGGAGGGCTCTAGAGGCGTAGTGAAAAAAAAATTAAAAAAAAGAACAGAAGCCGGACTGATTAATAGACGACGACATGGTACGGATCTTGGAAAACGAATGGTTAAAATGTTGAGAACTGATATTCGAATTGGTACCTAAACCCAGGCTCTCTAAAGCAGTTATTAGACCAGCAAAGGAAGCTCAAGGAGAGCATTATTGCCATCCAAAATATCCAATGGACAGAGAGTGGAGTATTGGAAAAGAAACAGGGCACTATGTTCTATAGCTGTGATGATAATAGACGCCGGCCGAAGTGGCCGCGCGGTTCTGGCGCTGCAGTCTGGAACCGCGAGACCGCTACGGTCGCAGGTTCGAATCCTGCCTCGGGCATGGATGTGTGTGATGTCCTTAGGTTAGTTAGGTTTAACTAGTTCTAAGTTCTAGGGGACTAATGACCTCAGCAGTTGAGTCCCATAGTGCTCAGAGCCATTTGAACCATTTTTTTGATAATAGACATGAGTTTGGTACAGGTTTCCTTGTTGATAAAGGTCTGAAACATTTGGTGACGAATTTTACACCCATTAATCCAAGGCTATCAGTATTAGAATTAAAGGAAGATTCTTTAATTATAGTATTATTAATGGACATGCACCAACAGAAGAATCTACTGAAGGCCTGAAAGATGATTTCTATGATGCCCTTGAAAAAGCTTATGATAAGTATTCAAGGAATGACATCAAGATTGCGCTGGGTGATATTAATTCACAACTTGGAAGAGAAGACGTATTCCAGCCCGTAATTGGAGCCCATAGTAAACATGGATCCACTAATGATAATGGAATAAGATTTTAGCATATGCAAATGACGTAGACATCATAGCACGGACAGCACCAGCACTGAAAGAAGCTTTTACAGCCTTAAGTCAGGCAAGTAACAAGACGGGTCTCATGATAAATGAAGATAAAACTAAATATATGACCTGTGGGAAAGCATATCAACCCAATATGCCGTCAACTTTCAGTGTGAGTGGATATACATTTGAAAGAGTTGATAGCTTCAAGTACCTTGGTTCCACAGTCACTTGCTTTAATGACATCTCAACTGAACTTAAGATTAGGCTGATATCAGCAAATAAGGCAGATTTCACCTTCAGTAATTTATTCCGATCAAGACTCCTCAGTCGCCCAACAAAATTCACTGTTTATAAAACCCTTGTTAAACCAGTTCTCACTTATGCTTCGGAAACATGGCCCTTGACGGTAACCGATGCAAGGCTGCTCGACGGATTAGAGGGGAAAGTTATTGAGGAGAATAATTGGCCCTGTGTATGACAGAGAACAATGGAAGAAAAGGTACAATGCAGAATTGTACACTATATACGCCGTTACTCCTGTAACAAAAACCATACGATCAGGAAGGATAAGATGGGCAGGTCATGTGGCAAGAATGGAGGAGCCTGACGTGATAAAGAAGATTTTCTTTGGTAATCCAGGAGGACAAGGAGGGCGAGATCGACCCCGAGCAAGGTGGCTGGATAGAGTGGAAGAAAACCCACGGTAGCTCGGATGCAGAAACTGGAGAAGGGTAGCATGTGACCGTGATGAATGGCAGAAGCTCGTTTGGAAGGTCAAGGTTCATCCTGGAGTGTAGCGCCACAGAAGAAGAAGAAGAAACATTACACTACGTATTTTTCCGCGATTGCTGGGACCTCATTGGATTTCGTTTCACGTGGAGCGGAAGCCAAACTACCACGCGTACAGTCAAGTACGATTATGAGGAAGCGTTTTATGCTGTGCATTACTCGTAAATCGACTCAGCGATGATACGGGGCAACGGCTTTACCGGCGCATTTAACGCAGACAGCATTGGCTAGGCAAGTAATCCAACTAACCTGCAATGATGTGAACAATTGCAGTAAAGACGTAAAACGAGAAAAGCAGAGACACAATATAGCTCTGAATGTCATCCAGTTTTTAAACAGAAGGAAATTATATATGGCAAAACTCAGGCGATAGCTTCTTCGGTAATTGCACGGAAAACGTGACATGCTCTCGATCTTAGCTGACATAGTATTGTAATTAAAAACAAGAGTGATGAAAATTCATGACATAAACAACAGTAATTTTTCTGCATGAGCAATGTGTGGCGTAAAAGTGCGCTGATGATTTCCCATATAGCTAAATATTGAAGCCACTGAAGGTATTACAGTCAGTCGTGTAGTAATGTCTGAACTCATCTCATATCGGACTCTGAACAATACGGTAAATATCGTTACTGCTACGTTGATAACGAGGCGATCAGCTATAGAATCCCAAGCCACCAAAAAATTCCCATTTCCTCCTCTTATTTTATGACGTGGTGTTGTGCATGTCGTCATCGTTCGGCAGTGACGTGTCACAAAGCTTCGTGCATTAGTTCCAGTACGTTTGGCAATTTAAATGTCTTCTTATTTCTCGCGACAAAATGGTACAAATGGCTCTGAGCACTATGGGACTTAACAGCTGAGGTCATCAGCCCCCTATAACTTAAAACTACTTAAACCTAACTAACCTATGAACGTCACACACATCCATGCCCGAGGCAGGATTCGAACCTGCGACCGTAGCGGTCTCGCGGTTCCAGACTGAAGCGCCTAGAACCGCTTGGCCACACCGGCCAGCAGGAAGCAGTGTCATCCAGTTTCACAGTACATGTGAATGTGAACAACGAGACAATCGGAGCACAAGCAGCGTTTACAGAGACACGATATTTTAAATAAAAATTATGTAGGTAAAATATGATTAAGGAAAACATCAATGGTTGTTCTGAATGCCCGACCCCGGTAGCTGAGTGGTAGCCGGCACGATAGTTCAACGTGTTCGGTCAGAAGGTTAGCTACCCTCTGTAATAAAAAAACTGAGTGAACGGATCAACGAACAACCCGAACGGATGTCCTGAGACGTCCTCCCCTAATACAACGAACAAAATAGAACGAAGTGAGATCAACAAATAATTAAAGAAAAGGTCCGGCACACAATTTTAAACAAAACAAAAAGTGGTCAGCGTCACAGACTGTCAACCCTAAGGGCCCGGCTGGGTCGGAGATTTTTCCCGCTCATGTACTGGGTGTTGTGTTGTCCTAATCATCATCATTTCATTCCCATCGACGCGCAAGTCGCCGATGTGGCGTTAAATCGAAAGACTTGCACGCGGCGAACGGTGTACCGACGGGAGGCCCTAGTCACACATATTTTTATTTATTACATCTGAATGCTTTAAAGGTTCTTTTGCAGTGACGTAACAATAAGATACCTAATACATAAGTTGAACCTCCTTCCAAAATCGGAGTAACACCAGTGTACGAGAGCTACGACTGTTGGACAATCATCACCTTTGTGTTTGTTTACATCAGGTTTATTCTTATGATGAACGAAGTATAGGTGACTGTGAGCTTGACGTCCCGCTACGGCGGACGGATTACCACCAACAGTGTCACATGCGCACACTTAATGAGACACCGCGGACAGGTTTGGATTTGAATGCAGGGCAATTGACGCAAAGGCTTGTGATCAGGGACTCCACGCCACCACCTCTCCTGCCCCTTACCGCAAAGTCAAAGGGGAAAATTTCACAATGCACGGCGTAATTGGACAGTCACCCGTCCAAGTACTAGCCACGCCCGATGGTGCTTAACTTCGGTCATCTGGCGGATGCCGGTATATACACCTCGGCACGGCCGTTGACATCTTTAAGGTAACCAAGAGTAGCAACAGTTCACACGCTTTCTTTTGTTGAAGGTATCGCAGAGTCAGTTATCAGCTCTTACACAAATAACTGACTGGATTCCTTTTGACTGAAACAGTCTCATGTCTATGCGGTACCTGTTGCTGCATTTGGAAGATAGGGATACACAAACAATGGTCTGCACCTGAATAGGAACGGGAAGGAGAGATTAGCTGTACATCTTGAACAAAATGTAAAGGGGAGGGAAGGGGAGTACAAATACTCAAGGCAAAACCCCTGTGATTACGTAAATTATTGGCGCTTATCTTCGAAGTTAGAGTCAGGGTATAAACAGTCAGTCTTGAACGGAGAACAGAACATTTCCGTAATATATGCAACAGTTTCCAGAAAAGGGAAATTACTTTTTTTCATCAACACATTAGAAGGCTATAAACAAGATTATGGAGCTTCTATGTGTAGAAGATGCGGCAAATTCTCAAGTGAAAGATGTTCTTTGCCTCTCTGAATACCATGTAACCACACGAATAGAGAAGTTAAATATATGGGATTATAGAGTAGCATGATTTCCGTGTGGAGTTAATGGAAAAATAAGAAGTTGGAACATGTGTACAAGTTCGACACAAAGCCAAAAAATATTGCAAAAAGCAGTTTTTGTGCATGTCAGAACCTAGAAGCGTGTGATTTTCAGTGATTATTGAAGAATACTTCTTTTGTAATTGTAACAGTTTACAGATCCCTTATCTGATCATGGTGCATAATTAATGTAAATAAACAATCTAGCACATCTCAACTCTCATGTGTGTTCGTACATAGCAATGAGAACAGGGTACAGTGTTCTAAGTCTAAGTTATAAGATGTGATATGGGATTATATATAGAAGGATATACTAATGTGAAATGCAATATGTTCCATAATAAATTTGTGTAAATATTTGAAAGTAGCTATCCAAAAAAGTTATCCATAAAATCCATCAAAGAATAAATAAATCATGGTTAGCTAAAGAGATTAAAATTCCGTGTACGAGGAGAAGGGTGGTCAGAATAAGTCAAGATCTCACATAACTTTCATTCTGCAAAAATACTGTAATATTTTATTAATAATGCAGATAACAAAATTAAAACTATATGGAGTGTGGTGAAACAGCAAACATGGCAACCAGTCGGTGTACAGAATAATGTAACGATTAAATTATATGAAAACATTGTTACTAATAATTCACAGATTGTCAGTATTTTTAACAGTCACTTTCTAAATGTTGCAGCAAAATAAGGAATAAGTGTTGCAGTCGAAGGAGCAAGAAAATATATTAAAAATGTCATTCCACAAAACTTTAAGCAACTAGAAGTAGCACCAACATCTTTCTCAGAAGTCAACAGAATTATTAAAATTCTACAAAACGAAAGCTGCTATGGCATTTATGGAACTTCAAACAGCATTCTGAAAAGTTAATTCAACATAATTTTAATCTCTTTATAAGAAAAGGAACAAGAAATACTTAAGTAGCTATCATCTAGTTTATATACAGACATTTTTTCAAAAAATTCGAAAAAGTAAAGTGCTCAAGAGCAGTGTCTTTTTCAAATATAGTCGGAAAAGTAAAGCGCTCAAGAACAGTGTCACATTTACTTAGAAACAATTTACTTGGAACATTACAGTTCGCATTCCAGAAAGATTGCCTGACTGAGAATGCTATGTATACCGGGTGATTTTCTCCAACGTGTAATAAATGTCTGGACTGATCGATGAGAGGGTACGGAACAAAAAAGGTCTAATTAGAGACCATTTATTCAATCATACTTCGTTACAGAGACTGCGGTCTGACGTGCGCTGTACGATGCAGCCACAGTTTCAGTCTGCATGGTTTGCTCTTAGAAGGTGCTACTGCTTCTCATATGTCATGCCCGAGCACCCTCTCCTACCGTAGTAAGTGGTAATGTTGTGTCCGATTCACTTCTCTTGCTGATTCACCTTGTAACGGATGTGATACAGCGCTGTACAAAATGGTTCCGTATTCGAATCAAGATCTTGCTGTCATGGTGTTTACTGACGGAAAGGCAAATGGCAACGGGCGGCGGGCAGCAAGGTTCCAGCAGGAGACTTATCTCCGCCGACAAAAACCACAGCATTCAATGTTTGCAACAGTGTTTCACCGTTTGTCTAAAATAGGGTCGTTTCGGGAAGCAGGAAATCATGAAAGACGCACCCGGAATGTTCGTGCACCAGACATGGAGGAAAATGTGATTAACACTGTGGAAGGCATGGCCATGTCAGTACCAGGCAGTTGGCCCGCCAGTAGGTGGTAAACCAGACGACCGAGTGGAACTTTCTCCGAGACAATTGTTACTATCCTTATGACTTACAGCGTGTGCAGTGCTTACTAGCAGCAGACTTTCCACGTCGGGGGCAGTTTTGTCACTGGTTTCTTCACCACGCAACCACGATTCAGGTATTTACGTCATCTAACCTATTCACATTTGAGACCACGTTTACGCGGAGTGGTATATTCAACTTTCATAACAGTCACGTGTGGGATAGCGTGCACAACCCCCATGGTACGGTGGCTGCGAATCATCAGCATCGGTGCAGTCGAAAAGTATGGGTCGCGATAATTGGTGACCGTATTTTGGGAACAGTCTTGCATTCACGTCGCCTAACAAGCTGGAACTACCGGCGTTTCTTGCGGGTAACTTTGCCTCCCCTGCTGGAAGAAGTGCCATTGATGATTCGAAAGGTTATATGGCTGCTACATGATGGTACTCCAGCCCACTTTGCCGTTAACGTCCGGACGCATCTCAATCGTGTCTCCCTGGTCGATGGATCGGGCGAGGGGGTCAGTAGCATGGCCTGCACGTTCATAGGATCTCAACCCGTGCAATTTCGTGTTATGGGGCCATCTCAAAAGTATCGCGCATGCAGAGCCCATTCCAGATGTGGAGACACTGGAGCAGCGTATTCATGCTGCCTTTGACACTGTTCGGATGCGGCCTGGCCGATGAGAACGTGTGAGACAGAACGTGCTACGACGCGTACACGTAAGCGTTGTGGCCCATGGAAACCATTTTCAACACGTACTGTAACTGTGTCTGCCTGTTACAGCGCGTATTAGACCGCCGTTTTTGTAACAATGTATCATTCGATAAGTGGTCTCCAGCTATGAAACCTTGAATTTCCGGGCATAACTTCATTTGACCTTTCTTGTTCCGTGTTCCCTCATCGATCAATCCCTAGAGTTTGTCACGGTGGAAAAAATCATCCTGTATACTCATTTGTTAAATAATACAAGTTCTAAAATAATAAAATATCGCGTTTGTATTTTCTGTAAGCTTTCCTAACCGTTTGTTTGGATACATCACGTTTCTCCCCTAGAAAAGCTTAAGTTTTATGTAATTGACGGCTTTACACACAGCTGGCTTGAATCGTAATTAACAGACAGAATGCAAAACGTTGTACTGAATAATTCCAATAATTTAGGAATGACAGAGAATTTTAGTGTCTAGGAAGAAATTACATAGAGTTCAGTTTGGGATCGACTGCTATTCCTTCCATACGAGGGACGTACCTAATGTAAGATTCGTCATTGTTTTTGTAAGAGAATATTTTGCACCATGTGCCACACTCAAACGCCACATAAACCTTCACCCGTTGCTCTTTCAACGACTGAATGGGCGTCAGCAGATGAGGAATGACATGCGCAGAGCACCGAAGAAGGGAGAATAGCAGCAGATTGGCGCGCCCAAGGGCACTCGAGTACACATCACGGATGTGTAATGACAGCATGGTCGCCGAGAGAATTGCGTGCTGTTATACAGTATGAATGGGCAGAAGTGGCTAGTGTGTCCGTCATCCACAGACGCTTACAGAGCATGCATGGTGAAGAGGTCATGTCTCGTTATATGAATGGTTGCTGGTGTTACATGTTCAGAGAAGAAAGGCAGAGTGGAGAGGACGAAGGTCGAAGTCGGCGTCCAGCATCAGTTTTTCCTGAGTGGTTTCTTCACCCTGATTGCACCCTATGACAAACGTCTCAATCCCAGTGGCGACCATGCCGAAAAATAGGGCAAGACGTATAATTCTTAATGCCATGGTGTATTTGATTTTAGCAATAAAGTTTCCGTGTGAACAACAGTGACGAAAATTGCATTCTAAACGTCCCTGTTGTGTGAATGACCTTACACTTAACATTCAACAAAAAGAATTTTTGCAGACGATACTTCTTTTATAAGAAATCCCGTTAGAGAGAAACCAACAGAAGAGATTGATACAGATGTTTTTCAAAGTATTATTGAGTGGCTCTCTGTGAATGGGCTCTCCATAAATTTTGAGAACAGACACTGTGTTCAGCTCTGTAGAACAAACAGAATCATACCAACAATTGATGTAGCACATGAACGAGATTCACTAAATAGGATAGAATGCTCTAAATGTTTGGGTATACATACTGATGAAAACTTGCTGGGAGGAGCATATTACTGACCTGCTCAAACAAATAAGCTCAACTATTTTTGGTCTTCATATAACTGCTACTCTTGGAAACAAACGAATCAACCTCCTCAATATTTTGCACATTTCTACTCAATAATATCCTACAGAATAATTTTCTGGGGTAATTCATAACTTATAAAGAAAATATAGGTAAAACAAAAGCGAGCAGTGAGAATAATACGCAGTATTCACGTATATTCGACATGCAGGTGGTGGTGGTAAGTTCCTATGGGACCAAACCGCTAAGGTCATCGGTCCCTTGGCTTACACTCTACTTTTTTTTAAAAAAATTTTAATTTCAAACACAGTCCAATAATTATACATCATAACCATCCAATAATTACACCTAAGATAATTAGTGGGCATTATAATTAATGCATTAACACTTGCAGATACATACTTTCATAGGTGGCTTTTAGTATGGACAAGGTTACTATGTTTACTATTCTACTCTACAAGTCTGCAAGAAGTTGTAATTTCTGCAGCGTTACAGGTGTGCAAGAAGGTCTGATAAACCTCGCGTGAAGTTGAAATACTAAATACCTTTTTCCAAAGCTGTTTCACAGAGGAAGACCGCACTGCAGTTCCTTCTCTAAATCCTCGCACGAACGAAAAACTGGCTGACATCTAAATAAGTGTCCAAGGAACAGAAAAGCAACTGAAATCACTCAACAGAGGAAAGTCTACTGGACCTGACGGGATACCAATTCGATTCTACACAGAGTACGCGAAAGAACTTGCCCCCCTTCTAACAGCCGTGTACCGCAAGTCTCTAGAGGAACGGAAGGTTCCAAATGCGTGGAAAAGAGTACAGGTAGTTCCAGTTTTCAAGAAGGGTTGTCGAGCAGATGCCCAAAGCTGTAGGCCTATATCTCTGACATCGATCTGTTGTAGAATTTTAGAACATGTTTTTTGCTCGCATATCATGTCATTTCTGGAAACCCAGAATCTACTCTGTAGGAATCAACATGAATTCCGGAAACAGCGATCGTGTGAGACCCAACTCGCTTTATTTGTTCATGAGACCCAGAAAATATTAGATACAGGCTCCCAGGTAGATGCCATTTTCCTTGACTTCCGGAAGATGTTCGATACAGTTCCGCACTGTCGCCTGATAAACAAAGTAAGAGCCTACGGAATATCAGATCAGCTGTGTGGCTGGATTGAAGAGTTTTTAACAAACAGAACACAGCATGTTGTTCTCAATGGAGAGATGTCTACAGACGTTGCAGTAGCCTCTGGCGTGCCACAGGGGAGTGTTATGGGACCATTGCTTTTCACAACATATATAAATGACCTAGTAGATAGTGTCGGAAGGTCCATGCGGCTTTTCGCCGATGATGCTGTAGTATACAGAGAAGTTGCAGCATTAGAAAATTGCAGTGAAATGCAGGAAGATCTGCAGCTGATAGGCACTTGGTGCAGGGAGTGGCAACTGACCCTTAACATAGACAAATGTAATGTATTGCGAATACATAGAAAGAAAGATCCTTTATTGTATGATTATATGATAGCGGAACAAACACTGGTAGCACTTACTTCTGTAAAATATCTGGGAGTATGCGTACTGAAAGATTTGAAGTGGAATGATCATATAAAATTAATTGGTGGTAAGGCGTGTGCCAGGTTGAGATTCATTGGGAGAGTTCTTAGAAAATGTAGTCCATCAACAAAGGAGGTGGCTTACAAAACACTCGTTCGACCTGTACTTGAGTGTTACTCATCAGTGTGGGATCCGTACCAGGTCGGGTTGACAGAGGAGATAGAGAAGATCCAAAGAAGAGCGGCACGTTTCGTCACAGGTTATCCGGTAAACGTGATAGCGTTACGGAGATGTTTAGCAAACTCAAGTGGCAGACTCTGCAAGAGAGGCGCTCTGCATCGCGGTGTAGCTTGCTGTACAGGTTTCGAGAGAGTGCGTTTCTGGATGAGGTATCGAATATATTGCTTTCCCCTACGTATACTTCCCGAGGAGATCACGAATGTAAAATTAGACAGATTCGAGCGCTCACGGACGCTTGCCGGCAGTCGTTCTTCCCGCGAACCATACGCGACTGGAACAGGAAAGGGAGGTAATGACAGTGGCACGTAAAGTGCCCTCTGCCACACACCGTTGGGTGGCTTGCAGAGTATAAATGTAGATGTAGATGTAGATGTACTGTTACTGGCCTCCCCACCGAGCTAATCCCAGTGGGCGTGCCCCTGTCACTGGGCTGGCCCAAATAACTTGAATTCGCTGCAGTCCCTCTCGTGTTAGTGGTTGCTAATTGGTGTCTACATTCTATTCTAAAACTACTAGTACCTAATAACTACTATATAAGTGCCGTTGTCAGATCGATGTTGCTGCCTGCCTCCCTAATCCAGGAGCGCAGCGGATCTCGACCGTAACGGCGATCGGCAATTCCGCGCCCGGCAGTACTGGGCAGGTGCATCTCAGTCCTAGTCGGTTCTTTTCATTCAGCGACCACTTTGGTCCCTTATAAACTCTCTCAGAATATTTTGTGATACCTCGTTTGCCAAGGTGTTGAGTATCCGAAAGGTATCGTCGCATCTTAGTAAAGAAAAGGTGTTATGGTTCGGTAGTTGTCGTAATCCGGTTGCCACATCGTTGTATATCGGGCACTCATAGATCACGTGGTCATGAGTGCCTTCTACAGCGCCACAGTCACACGCACGAATTCGAAGACCTCGTCCACACATTGAGCATTCTCTCCTTCAGAATGACAGTGCCAGACCCAACATGAACGCTGCGACATATGCAACATTCCGACCCCTTAAGTTCACTGTCATCGATCATCTTCCGTACAGTCCAGACTTGGTCCCATCCGATTTTCATCTGCTCCTAAAACTTAAGAAACACCTTCGAGGGCTTGACTTTGATAGTGAAGAAGCGGTGCAACCAGACATGAGATTGTGGCTCCGTCTTCAAAGTCAAATATTCCACAATGACGGTATTAATAGACTGGTCTGTCGTTGGGAGAAATGTGTTCGTCGCCAGGGTGACTATGTTAATAAATAAATATGTAGACATGAAGAATAAAGATGTAGAATGTTAATAAAGTTTGCTTTATTTAAAAATCTTTAAGGGCACTGACACACAAAATTCGGAGACTTTACTTTTCAACACATCTTCATACTATTCAAGTTAAAAGTATTCCAGTGCTTTTTCCACACTAGCACTACAGTAGCAGCTGACTTGGTCAAAAAGTAAAAAGTTCCATTTTTGGTTAAGTAATTTATGTGCAAGTTTTATCTGAAAATGTTACTGAACTCAACTACGAAAAATACTTTGCAAGAAAAAGAAGAAGAAGAAACAAAAACGCTTCGCAAGATACCCACATTAAGTTTATAAAAAATTATTTTTTTTTGAAGTAACGCATCGTTATGTGAAGCCGGTCGCTGTGGCCGAGTGGTTCTAGGCGCTTCAGTCTGAAACCGCGCGACCGCTACGGTCGCAGGTTCGAATCCTGCCTCGGCCATGGATGTGTGTGATGTCCTTAGGTTAGTTAAGTTTAAGTAGTTCTAAGTTCTAGAGGACTGATGACCTCAGATTTTATGTCCCATAGTGCTCAGAGCCATTTGAACCTTATGTAAATTTAAACCACATACCACTGAGCACTGGTGTGTGTCCTCCAAAAAAATGGTTCAAATGGCTCTGAGCACTATGGGACTCAACATCTTAGGTCATAAGTCCCCTAGAACTTAGAACTACTTAAACCTAACTAACCTAAGGACCTCACACACACCCATGCCCGAGGCAGGATTCGAACCGGCGACCGTAGCAGTCCCGCGGTTCCAGACTGCAGCGCCAGAACCGCACGGCCACCGCGTCCGGCATGTGTCCTCCTCCTGATGCTGTAATAGTACTCACTTTCTGACGTTGTGTAACTGCTCCACTGTCTTGATGTTTTCAACAGGGTCGTGCATTCCGTAGCTTCCTTACCTTTTCCATTCCTCATCAATCTTGACTGCGTTTGGTAGGAATAAACGGAATTTCAGACATGTGGTCAAGCTGACTTTCCATTGTGGTGGAATGAGGTTTGTAGTAAAAAAAGCCAGAAACATATAGAATCTCATGTTAAACATTGTCCCATTTAAGACATTCGCCATGGATCTTCAAAATGACATTAATTAACGATGGCTTAGACATATACTGCCCATTCGATTACCAGATATCTCCACTCAAAATCTGGAACTACACTGATGACCAAAATTAAAGCATCAAACCGCCATGACCCCGCCCAGTCTAATTCACAATATAATCATGCAAACTGTCAACAGATGTCCGTACGATCGTGTTTTTCAAGGAAGAAGACATTCCGGTCAACAATCACGCTAACGATGACGTCATGGCACCTATCAGGAGGGGTAGTGTTTGCCGGGTAGACCCACAGCCACAATCGCTGTGTAGACAGTCATAGATGTGCAGTATGGAACAGAAAGACGTCTATCACACTCTCTGCGGTGGAGGGCCATATGAAGAATGGAAGCAGGACAGTAGCAAACTCATGTGGCCCGATGGCTTAACGTGAATCGCTCTGTTGTTTCTCGAATGTGGCGACAGTGTTTATGGACGGAAACAGTACCCCGAAGACGAGGACAGGGCCGTCCGCGTGTGACATCAGAAACAGAGTACGGTTATTTGACTGTAAGGGCACGGTGGTACCGCCTTAGCACTGCACGGCAACTGACATCTGACCTCGCGGCATTCACTGCACGTGTTGCATCGAGGCAAACTACGTACAGAAGGCTTTGGCAGAGTCGATTCAAATGGCTCTGAGCACTATGGGACTTAACTTCTGAGGTCATCAGTCCCCTAGAACTTAGAACTACTTAAACCTAACTAACCTAAGGACATCACACACATCCATGCCCGAGGCAGGATTCGAACCTGCGACCGTAGCGGTCGCGCGTTTCCAGACTGTAGCGCCTAGAACCGCTCGGCCACTCTAGCAGGCTTGGTAGAGTCGCCTTTATCTCAGAAACCCGCTGTATGTGTAGTTCTGACGTATCTTCACAGAAGGGAACGTCTAGAGTGGAGTCATCAACATGTCACCTGGACGGTCGAACAGTGGGCCGATGATCTTTTCACAGATGAGTCCCGATTGGGTCTGGAGAGTGATTCTCGGCGGATTTGCATCTGGATGGGACGTGGAATGCGATTTTGGAACCCAAACATTGTGGAAAGAGAGAGATGTCGAGAAGAATAAAAAATGGTTCAAATGGCTCTGAGCACTATGGGACTTAACATCTTAGGTCATCAGTCCCCTAGAACTTCGAACTACTTAAACCTAACTAACCTAATGACATCACACACATCCATGAGCGAGGCAGGATTCGAACCTGCGAGAGTAGCAGTCCCGCGGTTTCGGACTGCAGCGCCTAGAACCGCACGGCCACCGCGGCCGGCCGAGGAGAATACCCAACGGTGTGGGCAGGGATTATGTTGACCACTCGAACACTTCTTCATGAAATTATAAGAGTGAAACGGCAAGGTTTAACTGATGTCAGGTATCGTGACGAGATGTTGGGGCCTCAAGTGCGGTTGTTGCGGGATGCTGTTGGCCCAGACTTCGTACTAATGGACGATGATGCTCAAACTCATAGAGCAGAGTGCTTGATGTTTTCTTGAAAACGGAAGGCATTGCACACATGGCGTGGCCTGCTCACTCTCCCAGTTTGAATCCCATACAGCATGTCTTGGATGCGTTAGGGAGACGGGATTCATATTACCTCAACACGAGTTTAATGACATCATTCACAGCATGTGCCGTCGTTTTCAGGGCTGTTTTTCTCCTAGATGTGGTCACACCCCATACTGAGCACATTAACCAGTAGTCGAAATGTGTGTGCAAATCTGTTAAGTTGGAAAAAAAGAAGAACAAGTTTGTGTAGCGTTATGCATATTGGAATTGTTTACTTTCTGTATTCTTTACATTGTTTCTACTTTGCTGTTTTCGGTTTATACTGTTTATAGGCAAAATAAAAGCAACTTTACAAAATTTCCGTTTGTTGCTTTAATTTTGAACACAAGAGTAAATTCCTATCAACTATCATTCTACTGGTTTAATGATGAAGATGTCATCATAGTAATTGCGTATCTTCCGATCGAGTTGGATTCAGAAGCTTTTATTAACGAGGTAAGCAGTCCCCGTAACCCGGATTTTAGCGGACTGCATATGTACGTACTGTACATGCATTATCATTGACGTAGTGCTGTTTCATGCATCTTTACCTTGCGAGACGTTCATTGTATTGTGGACAATGTACTAACACATAACTCAGTTTACCAATTTGTCGAATAATCAGCTAAATTTCGTTATAGAAAGAAATTGCGCAATCACACACACATTACGTCTACAGCCCACACGCGATGCTTCTGCCACATACCACCGGCGCCATTTTTCACCCTTTATTCGTGCCCATGGATTCCATTCAGTTAATATTATTTTTAAGATTTACAGCGTACATTAGTAGAAACACTTACTTATAATCATTATAGCCGGCCGTGTTGGCCGAGAGGTTCTAGGCGCTTCAGTGCGGAACCGCGCTGCTCCTACGGTCGCAGGTTCGAATCCTGCCTCGGGCATGGATGTGTGTGATGTCCTTGGTTTAGTTAGGTTTAAGTATTTCTAAATTCTAGGGGGCTGATGAACTCAGATGTTAAGTCACATAGTGCTCAGAGCTATTTGAACCACTTGTAATCATTTTATCTTTCGAATGGTTTTTACATTTACTCATTTCTTGCATACACTGACGAGAAAAAAAGATCGCAACACCGAAAATGACTTGTGCGACATAAATGAAAGTTGGTAAGCGTGTTTCTACATCTGGAAGATGACGTCTATTAAAATTTCACGCCAGTCGCATAGACTGGCACTAATAGCGCCACTATGAGGATGCAAATCAGGTTTCCTTCAAATACACGCTGTAACGGTCGTAGGCGTTAGTTACATTTGAGATTGGACGTGGTGAGTTGATGATAGTCAAGAATGCCTTTAAGGCCTCAACGACGACGGTGGTGACGGGAATGTACAGTCACAATGGCACTACCGAGAGGGAAGACCGTCAAGTTCGACATTTGGTTGTGTCGCATCATACTGCGTCTGTAGCAGTAATTCGAGCAGCAGATGGCGATACAGTGACACAGCGAACGTTTACAAATCAATTACTTCAAGGACAGCTCCGAGCTAGTCACCCTGTGCATTCCACTGACGGAAAATCACAACCATTTACGACTTCAGAGTTGTTAAGCGAGACCCCATTAGAGGGGAGGGTGGAGGTCTGTTGTGTTGTCTGCTTCGGTGCCAGTGATGGCCATGTGTTGGTTACAAGGAGGCCACTTGAGGGCTTGCAACCAACCTATCTGTGTGTTAGGCACACTGGACCTCGAGTTACGTTTTGGGATGTTATTTCTTATGACAGCAGGAGTGCTCTCGTGGTTACCCCACGCACCCTGATTGCAAATTTGTACCTCGATCTGGTGATCCGACCTGTTGAGCTGCCAAAGATGAATAGCATTCCAGGCGTTTTTTCGAACAGCATAACGCTCTCTCAGATACCGCTGTTGAAATCCAAAATGCTCTGCAGAATATCGACACGTTGGCTTAGCCTGCTCGATCATCAGAGCTGTCTCCAGTCTATCACATATGGGGCATCATCGGACGACAACTCCAGCGTCATCCACAAACAACGTTAAATGTCCCTCTATTGAGCGACCAAGTGCCACAGACACGTAATTCCATCACACAAACTGACATTCGCCAACACAATGTATGCACCTCTGCATGCTTAAATTCAACATTGTGGCAGTTACACCGGTTATTAATGTACCAGAATTTCACATTTGCGATGGATTATCACTTGCTTACATTAACCTGTGATATTGCAACGTTAATACCTTAAATACGTTACCTAGATAAACGCATTCTCGAAGATTCATCACTCTACGATACTTATTTAGTTGTTGCGATTTTTTCGTGGTCGTTGTGTTTCAAACCACATTTACGACGCTTTTGAAAATTCAGAAAGTTTTTCATGTTGTCTCGTCTAGTCATCTAGCACTGAGAAACATAAACTTACATAGACACAAGAGAGACGACATCGTGTACTCACCTCAAGTGTCACAAGATCGCACCTTACTTCGACACTGAATATACTGAAAAAAATAAATTTTGTGAAAGATAGGTGTTAGGAAGACATGGGCTACTTCCACGGCTAAATTAGTCGCTGTTCGTCATAGCAGAAGATACGGCATACGTCAGTATTTAGCGAAGTGGCTATTTTGTGACTGCGAGGAATGGAGGTTATTCTGGTAATAAAGTCAGTCAGAAGCCGACCCGCGGTGAAGTTCAGCTTGGGTTCTGCAGAAATCTAGAAATCACAGCGCAGTTCATGGTAGAGGGTGTTTTTGCCGCTACATTCACGGGACGAATGACAGGTTACAGGCTAGAATTAGCTTCATCTTGTCTTCGCGGTCTGTATGGGAGCGATATGTAGGCTGCTGCAATGTATTCGTAGATACCTCACTAAATATAGTTTCTTCCTCAACTGCGCAAGTTTACTTTCGCTGGAACAAGCGAATCAAAACTGGCCATACGATTCATCTCAGAAGATTTGTTAAAGAAAAAAATACCCGAATACATAGCATTTTTAGATTTAGTAAAATCTGTTGACTATCTTGACTGCACTACACTGGAGGTATCAGAGATAAAACACAGGGAGAGAAATTTTATCTACAATTCATATAAAAACATTTGAAGGGGTCTGAAAAGCAGAAAGTAATTGTGATGTGAGACAGGGTTGCAGTCTTTCACCTCTGTTAAAGAATCTGTACATACAGCAAGTAGTAAGGAAAACCAAGGAGTTATTTGTCAGTGCAATTAAAGTCCCGGGAGGAGAAAAAAAAGCTTTAAAGTTTGCCAATGACATTGTAATTCGGTCAGAATCGGCAAAAGAGTTGGAATGTCAGTTGAATAGAAGAGAGAGCGTGTTGAAAGGAGTTTGACAGATGAATGTAGTAAAGTCTATTTGGCATATAATAGGATAAGAGACCTCCAGATGATTAGTGGCCATTGTAAATCACGATGGCATTTAATATGTAAGCTCTGTAGAACAGTTCCTATTTTTTATATTATAATATCCTAGGTAGAAGAGAATTTTACACATATCATCTCTTTTAGAAGCGTAAAAATCCTAAACGTGGACGACTTACGTGCACCTGAAACACAAATGGCAACAGTAACTATCCTGACATTACAAAATAATTTGTGTTTATTCAAATAATGTGTGCTGCAGAATCAAATCACCTGGCTCTTATTCCGACGCAGACATTTATTTCTACCTGCATATGTTTCGAATCCATTGGTTAGGTACGAAACAGCAGAAAGAAGAAATTACGAGAGCGCCCTTGCTTTAATGTATACTTATTTAGAGAGAATTTTGTGATAAAATACCAGAAGTATGAGATCAATTTCTAACAGTAATTTTGGAGGATAAATAAATGTTCTTTGTCTACGTTGCATTTAGGATCTGGACAGCATATAGAACAAAATACATGGCTCTTAGTACATGTGTTAGAACTGACTTTTTTTCCGTTTTAAAAGTCTGTTGATCTTTTCCTGTCATGATTCAGTGACGTAAGCTGTAATCTGACTAACGCCCTAACGGAAAAAGTAATACAGGTCCGTAACAGTAGCTGGAAAGTGAGGTCAACTCATTGCGTGACCGTGCTCCAGTGCGTAATGAGCGCAATTTTTCCACAACAATACAGTAGTTTCACGCGTAACGTTGCGTGGCCGTTGCGAAAGTTCTTCCACCAGTTCGGAAAGTGTGTTACCTAACCTCAAACAACGATCATCGGAAGCATATAACCTGTTTACAACTGGGCGTTTATGTGTTCTATATATGAGGTGCGATGTTTATCGCTACGCTCGCTATTAATGGGCCGCCAGCAACAGCATTATGTCTGTTATCGTAGCTGAGTGGTCAGTCTCGTGATGCCAGTTAAGGAGCTACTTCATCAAATAGTAGCGGCTCTATGGTTTTGGAAGTCTGCAAAACTACCTGGAGACCGGTGAAATGAAATGATCTTATGGCGCCACTTCACCGACTTGGGCGTCGATGATGTTGAAATGATGATGACAACACAACACCCAGTCCCCGAGCTGAGAAAATCTCCAACGCGGCACGGAATCGAACCCGGGCCTCCTGCATGACGGCCAACCGCGTTGACTCATTAGCTGCGCAGGCGGACGTGAGAGCGATCTGCTGACCACATGCCCCTCCATACCGCATCCCTGCGATGCCGCGCGGCACAGGGTGACACGGCTGCCGGAAGACATCCCTTGGCTCTTCACGTCCTGGACAAGGAACTCGTTATAATAACAGTACTGGTCAGCATCCTGTGTGGCCAGGGAAAGGGCGCCACTCGTTAAATTAGCATATTCATGAGTAATTACGGGAGATCGCTAAAAGAAACAGAGGATGTCTACAAAACTCTTAGGGTATTGGTTTTAATTTTCTGAATGTGCATATATAACAACCGCAAACAATGAACGAGCGAGAGTTTGATTGGTGCTTTAACACGTTATGTCAGGCAGAGGGCGTCCAACACGAATTCAACGTAAAGAACTAAACTTAACTGCATCAGATAACAAAGAAGAAAAGATTGTAGTTTAACAAAAAAAATGGCTCTGAGCGCTATGGGACCTAACATCTGAGGTCATCAGTCCTTTAGAACTTAGAACTACTTAAACCTAACTAACCTAGGGACGTCACACACATCCATGCCCGAGGCAGGATTCGAGCCTGCGACCGCAGCGGTCGCGTGGTTCCAGACTGAAGCGCCTAGAACCGCTCGGCCACACCGACCGGCATAGTTTAACATCTCATCGACAACGACGTAATTAGAGTCGAGGCAAACACTCGGACAGGGAAGGAAATCGGATTTCCTATTCAAAAACACTATACCGGTATCTGCTTTAAGCGATTTAGACAAACAAGAGACCCAATATTAGGATCCAGAGTCAGTTAACGATTTTTCATTATTTCATAGATAGTTTACTATATTGCTCCGAAACCCATCAAAATGATCTCCAAAACAAAGCCAATTTTCATACTAGACGTACCCGAGCATTTGGATCAATAAGTTTTTTCGACACTAGAGAGGTCTAAAAACCAGCAGCAGTTGTCTGATATCCACTGCTGGATGACGGACTCTTACAGACTTCTCCTGCGTTATGGTCTTCAACTGTAAGCATACAGGTTGTTTTCCGATATCATCTTCTCACCTTCCACTAAGTCGTTGCCTCGTTCTTTCCTTGTTTCGTGGAATACAGGAAAGAGTTTGCCTGGTGCATCTACTGCTCATTTGCCTGTCAACAAGTCCCGCCCACTAGCATTATGCTTCCATTACACCTCTCACTAGTCCGTTACCGAACCATTTCTTTGGCTTATTGTCCCTCTCAGCAGTTCCCAACATACTTCCTTCCGTTACTCTCTGAGGTTTTTGGCCTAAAAATCCATGTTCCACAGATATAAGTTAAAACCGGCAATTCTCACTGACTATACTCACATGCATCACAAGCTTACTTTGGGAAATACTGTTTTGCGTTTCATGAGAAACGCCTTAGGCGTTTTTATCTTTCTGGTATCCCGACCCAGTTATTTCGAAAGCCCACTGGATGGCATGGAACTTGATGACAGATGGCACTGCTACATCTGTGATCCCTAGAGTCGTCCCTGCAGCTTTGGCCTTAGTGTCCCCGCCCATCTTGCCAGCTCATGGCCGCACTATGAAGTGCAGCAGACGTAATTTCGCTGCACTCTTGTATCGGTCTCGCTGCAGATTGTTGTTTTGGTCTCACGATTCGCTACGCCTTCTTTTTCGCTCTTGGATTACTCGTTTGGACTTGTTAGCCTGCTGTGCTGTCTCCGGTGCCCGTCTTCCTCTTCTTGTTGTCCTCCTGTTCATGTCCGGAAACTCGCTGTTGACGGTTCTTGTCCGGTCGGCCATTTTCTGTAGGTTCTTGAGTTGTTCCTGATATTGCTAGATTCCACTCACTATAGACAAGACGTGACGTCCTTTCGTCAAACACTAGTGATCGCCCTGTGTGGCGGTTTATGTATATGGAAAAATCTCTACGATATTAAAGATTTACCCTAGACCTTGGAATCCCAAATTCCTGTGTGAATTCCGACATTCAGCTGGCCGGGGTGGCCGAGCGGTTCTAGGCGCTACAGTCTCGAACCGCGCGACCGCTACGGTCGCAGGTTCGAATCCTGCCCCGGGCATGGATGTGTGTGATGTCCTTAGGTTAGTTACGGTTAAGTAGTTCTAGGGGACTGATGACCTCAGGAGTTAAGTCCCATAGTGCTCAGAGCCAATTCCGACATTCAAAGTCGATTAGCTCACGACGTGCTTTTCTGTTCACCTGCCACGTGTGATTCGCCGAATCTAGTTGCAACATTTGGTCGTCATACACGGCATATCTCTATATGGAACAATCATAACCGTAACATTGAGGCACTCAATTTTTTTCTGGTAAAGGTACATTTAAAATTGTTCTTCAAAACAAAAACATAAAATACTTGTTATCTTATCAGAGGTATATAACAGACTGTGTAGTGAAGTGTTTTAAAAGAAAGTGGTCACTACAAGCTGCTCAGCATATAGTATCAGATAAGCCGTTTTGTTGGTACTTTAAGATCCTCCTACAGTAAAAATCTTCCCATCGAAGCTCTAAACGCCCTCAGTTTTAGTCAAATATTGATGAGCTATCTCTTCACACAAGGCATTTACTTCAGTGAAGATGATTTTTCTTTTTTATTCGTTTGAGAGGAGAGGGCTGGGATTCGGGCTGGCAGGGGCTACACTTCCGTTCTTAAGCCTTTGGTTAAAGTAATTAAAACACATAAAATAACACTGACATGAGTGAAGAGCGATTATCTTAATTTGACAAAATGGTGATGTGTGCCGTGAAACTGAAATGATGATGGTGATTCGGGCTCCTGGTAAAAGTTTTTGTTTGAGAGATTTGGATGTAAATTGTAATTTAAATGACATGAAGAGGGGTGTGGGATGAGTATTGGAGAAAGTCTAGAGACGGAATTTAGGTGGTGCGCGATGGCTAGGATTACAGTTAAGTAGTTAACGGGTTGAATGATGTCTTCAGCTTGAAGTCTACAGCTAATGGTCTAGAAGTGCTAGTGCGGAAGTACAGAATGTTCAGTCAGACGACTAAAAAGCGTCTATAACATAAAAACAAAGTGAAGTTCACATTGACGTAATATGAAAGATATCATCGACGTCCACATAAAACCACTGACGAAAGTACAAATAAGAAACCGACGGAAAGAAAGTTGACAAAAAGACAAAAAGCGGACATGTCCGAAAGAACAGACGCCATATCCATATCAGTACAGTATATATAGTTCTGGCAATACCGGCCATGACGTTCTGTGCGGATGCACAAATGTGACCCGAAATCTTACGGGACTTGGTAAGAATGTCTTCCGCGAATAATGTGTGTGTTGGTTAGGGACACTACGAATGTAGTGTGTGGACATATGTGAGAATGTGAGTCTTGCGGGAGGCGTGCGCGAGATAGTCCCTGCAGTTGCACTATCCTCTGTGCGCTCGGTGGCTCAGATGGATAGAGCATCTGCCATGTGCGCAGAAGATCACAGGTTCGAGTCCCGGGTGGGACACACATTTTCACCTGTCCCAGTTGATATATATCAACGCCCGTCAGCAGGTGAAGGTATTAATGTATAATTTCGTTCTACACGGCTGCAGGTCATTAATGGTGTCTGTTCTTTCGGATATGTCCGAAAGAACAGACACTATATCCATGTAAGTATATAGTCAATAGTTTAGTCCGATTGTCAAGTATAACCACCATCCACACCACTTCACAGGAACATAACTTTTTGAGCTTCAGTGCTTTCTATTAGGGGTTGGAGCTCTGGTTCTTTCCCAACACAGCTAAGACAATTTACGACTACAATACCGATCGTTTCTACAACTACCTTACTGTGTTTTACCTGGCCCCTTTTAGACGGACGCCCTTTCTGTGGGTTCCTGAGACTCTCTAACCTAAAAACCTCCCAGTCCCTTCCACACAGCCCCCGCTACCCGTGTAGCCGCCTCCTGTGTGTAGTGGACTCCTGACCTATTAAGTGGAACCCGGAAACCTACCACCCGATGGCGCAAGTCAAGGAATCTGCAGCCTACACGGTCACAGAACCGCCTGAGCCTCTGATTCAGACCCTCCACTCGGCTCTGCACCAAAGGACCACAGTCGGTTCTGTCAACGATGCTACAGATGTTGAGCTCCGCCTTAATCTCGTAAGCACAACTGGCAGTCTTTACCATTTCTGCTAGCCGCCCGAAACCGGAGAGAATCTCCTCCAATCCAAAGCGACACACGTCATTTGTACCGACATGGGCCACTACTTAAGTGCTCGAAATAATTTTCAGAGAATGCGTTTAGTACAATTTCGGATGATGTTTTACACGTAGCTCCTGATGTAAACATTAATTTTCGAAAACATTTCGAGGGTAAATTAAAATAGCCCTTCAGCAATTGTGTCATCTGAATTGGGAAGTCGGTAAAAGGATCCAATTATTATTTCATTCCGATTGCGAAGAATGACCTATGCCCATACTAACTCACAGGAACTATCTACACTCCTGGAAATGGAAAAAAGAACACATTGACACCGGTGTGTCAGACCCACCATACTTGCTCCGGACACTGCCAGAGGGCTGTACAAGCAATGATCACACTCACGGCACAGCGGACACATCAGGAACCGCGGTGTTGGCCGTCGAATGGCGCTAGCTGCGCAGCATTTGTGCACCGTCGCCGTCAGTGTCAGCCAGTTTGCCGTGGCATACGGAGCTCCATCGCAGTCTTTAACACTGGTAGCATGCCGCGACAGCGTGGACGTGAACCGTATGTGCAGTTGACGGACTTTGAGCGAGGGCGTATAGTGGGCATGCGGGAGGCCGGGTGGACGTACCGCCGAATTGCTCAACACGTGGGGCGTGAGGTCTCCACAGTACATCGATGTTGTCGCCAGTGGTCGGCGGAAGGTGCACGTGCCCGTCGACCTGGGACCGGACCGCAGCGACGCACGGATGCACGCCAAGACCGTAGGATCCTACGCAGTGCCGTAGGGGACCGCACCGCCACTTCCCAGCAAATTAGGGACACTGTTGCTCCTGGGGTATCGGCGAGGACCATTCGCAACCGTCTCCATGAAGCTGGGCTACGGTCCCGCACACCGTTAGGCCGTCTTCCGCTCACGCCCCAACATCGTGCAGCCCGCCTCCTGTGGTGTCGCGACAGGCGTGAATGGAGGGACGAATGGAGACGTGTCGTCTTCAGCGATGAGAGTCGCTTCTGCCTTGGTGCCAATGATGGTCGTATGCGTGTTTGGCGCCGTGCAGGTGAGCGCCAAAATCAGGACTGCATACGACCGAGGCACACAGGGCCAACACCCGGCATCATGGTGTGGGGAGCGATCTCCTACACTGGCCGTACACCACTGGTGATCGTCGAGGGGACACTGAATAGTGCACGGTACATCCAAACCGTCATCGAACCCATCGTTCTACCATTCCTAGCCCGGCAAGGGAACTTGCTGTTCCAACAGGACAATGCACGTCCGCATGTATCCCGTGCCACCCAACGTGCTCTAGAAGGTGTAAGTCAACTACCCTGGCCAGCAAGATCTCCGGATCTGTCCCCCATTGATCATGTTTGGGACTGGATGAAGCGTCGTCTCACGCGGTCTGCACGTCCAGCACGAACGCTGGTCCAACTGAGGCGCCAGGTGGAAATGGCATGGCAAGCCGTTCCACAGGACTACATCCAGCATCTCTACGATCGTCTCCATGGGAGAATAGCAGCCTGCATTGCTGCGAAAGGTGGATGTACACTGTACTAGTGCCGACATTGTGCATGCTCTGTTGCCTGTGTCTATGTGCCTGAGGTTCTGTCAGTGTGATCATGTGATGTATCTGACCCCAGGAATGTGTCAATAAAGTTTCCCCTTCCTGGGACAATGAATTCACGGTGTTCTTATTTCAATTTCCAGGGGTGTATTTCAATTTCGCTACAAGATAAACTACTTCTAACAGCAACAAACACACCACCGCCAACTGCGTTTTGTTTATCCTTTCTTAACACCGTTAAGTTCTACACAAAAATTTCGGTTGATCTTATCTCCGGCTTTAGGCAGCTTTCAGTTACTACAACTTTCTATTAGCGCTTGAAGCTCTGGCACTTTGCCAACACTGCTACAACAGTTGACAACTGTTATACCGATAATTCCCGGATCTACATTCTTTCTGTATTCGACCTGTACCCTTTGCGACGGAAGACCTTTTTGTGTTTCCCCGAGACCCTCTAACCTAAAAAGCCGCCTATGTGACTGACGCCAACAAGAGGTGACTTAATAGCAGCAACAGCGCCTTAGGACAACCCTCGCTCAGAATTTAGTCCGATAATTGCAGTTACCTGCCTCAAGTCTAGCAGTGTTTCGGCTAGATGCATGTATTTCTCTCGTACAATAAAATTATTAAATACGTTCGTCCAAAATACACCGAAGAGCCAGAGAAAATGGTACAGCTGCCTAATCGTGTAGGACCCCTGAGAACACGCAAAAGTGCTGCAACATCATGTGGCATGGACTCAACTAATGTCTGAAGTAGTGCTGGAGGGAACTGACTCCATGAATCCTGTAGGGCTGTCCATAAATCCGTAAGAGTACGAGGGGGTGGAGATCTCTTCTGAACAACACGTTGCAAGGCATCCCAGATATGCCCAATAATGTTCATATGTGGGGAGTTTGGTGGCCAGCGGAAGTGTTTAAACTCAGAAGAGTGTTCCTGAAACTATTCTCTAGCAATTCGGGACTTTTGAGGTGTCGTATTGTCCTGCTGGAATTGCCCAAGTCCGTCGGAATGCACAGTGGACATGAATGGATGCAGGTGATCAATCAGGATGCTTACTTACGTGTCACCTGTCAGAGTCGTATCTAGACGTACCATGGGTCCCATATCACTCCAACTTTACACGTCCCACACAATTACAGTGTGTCCGCCAGTTTGAACAGTCCCCTGCTGACATGCAGGGTCCACGAATTCGTGAGGTTGTCTCCATAACCGTACACGTCCATCCGCTCGATACAATTTGAAATTAGACTCGCCCGACCAGGCAACATGTTTCCATCCATTAGAAGTTCAGCGTCGGTGTTGACGCCCAGCCGAGGCGTAAAACTTCTGTGTCGTGCTTGTTGATGGCCCAGCATTGAAATCTGCAGCAATTTGCGGAAGGTTTGTACTTCTGTCAAGTTGAACGATTCTCTTCAGTCGTCGTTGATCCCGTTCTTGCAGGATCTTTTCCCTGACGCAGCGATGACGAAGATTTGATGTTTTACCAGATTCCTGATATTCACGGTACACTTCGTGAAATGGTCGCACGGGAAAATTCCCACTCCACCGCTACCTCGAAGATGCTGAGTCCCATCCCTCGTGCACCGACTATAACACCACGTTCAACCTCAATTAAATATTGATAACCTGCCATTGTAACAACAGTAACCGATCTAGCAACTGCGACAGACACTTATTGCTTTACATAGGCGTTGCCGACGGCAGCAACGTATTCTGCCTGTTTACATATCTCTGTATTCGAATACGCATGCCTATACCAGTTTCTTTGGCGCTTCAGTGTAGATTGCAACATATGGACGCGCACTGTCGTTTTATCTACACGGTTCTTCCAATACATTGAAGGAAGAATGTCACAACGGAGATCACCCACAGAAGTGAGCAGGATACCAAGTGATGTACCATCTAATAATGTGAGTCATTCGTCCGGTTTAATACCCGTAGGAGATGATAATCAGTTCTACATCCCAGGCAACACTAGGATCCAAATGAAATGGTTAAAATGGCTCTGAGCACTATGGGACT